>NW_010946245.1:0-251 GCF_000633955.1 Camelina sativa
TATGAAAACCAAAGTAAACTCAACTCATCCAAAGTGCTACAAACTAAAGCATGGTTTGTTCTGAAACACAGAGTATATCATCTTCGAGAAAGGAAGGATTCGAAAATAATCACTCCACTATCACGTGAACTTGGCGACAGTAACGATACAACCATGAATGGAGAATTCTTAAAGTAGACACGTAAGAGTGTAGGCTTGCACCCAAATTAATGTAAGACTTTTCTTGAACATACACCTATAACCTTGTTTCC
>NW_010946246.1:0-251 GCF_000633955.1 Camelina sativa
CTCTGCATCGTGCTGATTAGTGAACATCTCTTTTAGAAACCTCTCCTTTGTCACTTTCATGTCAATAAGCGGAGACATTTTTCGAGAGCTAAGCGAATAAGAAGATCATATCAGAGCCACGATTACATATTCCCAAAGAAGCATACGTTCCAAACCGAGTGTCCTTTGGCTAGCACTGAATTTAAATCAACTTAGCCGAGTTTCATAGAAGTCAATCAGTAATTGTATTGAAAATTTGATGTTTTTAATGC
>NW_010946247.1:0-251 GCF_000633955.1 Camelina sativa
CCGCCTGAAGAATCTCTCACTTGCGGCACGTGCGTTACGCCTTGGCATGTGTCCTGTCTCTCATCTCCTCCCGAAACCCTAGCTTCGACTTTACAGTGGCATTGTCCCGATTGCTCCGGCGAAATCGACCCTCTTCCTGTTTCCGGCGTCGCGGCGGGGTACGGAGCTGTTGGCTCAGATCTTGTAACGGCGACCCGCGCGATCGAGGCTGATGAGAGTTTGAGTACTGCGGAGAAGGCTAAGAAGAGGCA
>NW_010946248.1:0-251 GCF_000633955.1 Camelina sativa
CATCTCCCTCAGCATGCTGACGTACTGAGAATGAGCTCCTGCACCAAAAACCACTAGCTGCTGCATCAAAAAGCCCTCCATGTCAACACCTCCACCAGGGACTCCACCTACTGGAACTCCCGCACTCCAGTACCACCAGCCAACCCGGCACTGACACCGCCCACACCAACTCCATCGGACCCTACGGTCCTATTGGCTCTGCTGTCACACTTTAAACCACGGTGTCACTAACCGCTGGGCCTCTTCCCCTA
>NW_010946249.1:0-251 GCF_000633955.1 Camelina sativa
GATGTCCTAATGGCTTGGTTAGTCTTTGAAGGTATGCAAGATAAGAGAAGTATTGTATCTTGGACATCAATGATAGCTGGCTTAGCTATGTATGGTCACGGGGAAGAAGCTATAAGACTCTTCAATGAAATGATTGCATCTGGTGTTACACCAGACGGGGTATCGTTTGTGTCACTTTTGTATGCTTGCAGCCATGCTGGACTGATCAAAGAAGGTGAAGATTACTTCTCTAAGATGAAGAGCGTTTACCA
>NW_010946250.1:0-251 GCF_000633955.1 Camelina sativa
GTTTTCCAAGAGCTCTTGAAGATATCTGAAGAAGAGTTTGGCCTCTCCACGGACGGACCAATCACGTTGCCATTCGATTCGGTTTTCTTAAAGTATCTAATCAAATTGGTCGAAAGAAGAATGGACGGAGATACGGAAAAGGCTTTGTTAATGTCGATCTCTAGTGCAAGATGTTCTTTACATTGTTCTTTGCAACAACAAGAACAGAGTACTCAACAATTGTTTGTGTTTTAGAGTTTCTTTAGAGAAGA
>NW_010946251.1:0-251 GCF_000633955.1 Camelina sativa
ACACATATCCGCTGAAAATGGTAAAGGTCTTTAAGCATCTTCTTGTCTTTGTAAATATGGCATCTATATAAGTAGTATAGTAAAGCCTTCGCTTGAACAATTTATGTTCGTATACTGTAAATATAATCATTATATTTCATGGTTTAACTCTTCTTTCTCCAAAATATATGAAGAAGAAGGCTTGGTTCTTGAGTTTCTCACTATTCATTCTCCAAATCTTCACATCTTCGAATGCATTGGATGTTACTCAA
>NW_010946252.1:0-251 GCF_000633955.1 Camelina sativa
TAAAAAGATTTGATTTTGAAAACCCTTACATGCATTGTATGCGTCTTGCCACTGCTAGTAACACCATAAGCAAAAACGGTTCCTGTAAAATTTCCAACCCTGAGTAAGAAAATATATTGCAAGCAATACTACTCGTACACCAATTAGCCCCTGGAGGATATATTTCTACATAAAAAAACACACAAATTTGGTAAAAGCTGAAATATGCAGCAATGTTCCTTACCGTTAACACCTTCCATAGCTGCCTTGAC
>NW_010946253.1:0-251 GCF_000633955.1 Camelina sativa
ATGACCTGTGGACACAAGAGCATTCTGCAGTTTTATGGTGTCTGCATCGATGAAAATCATGGATTATGCGTTGTAACAAAACTGATGCAAGGTGGATCACTCCGTGAACTGGTGGTGAAGAAAAAGAAGCTTCAGACCAAGGTGATATTTCAAATTGCTGTTGACATAGCAGAAGGGATGCAGTTCATTTGTGATCATGGTGTTGCATATAAAGACCTTAACACACAGAGAATACTATTAGATAAGCAGGG
>NW_010946254.1:0-251 GCF_000633955.1 Camelina sativa
AGGTTTGTGCCTTGTGAAGAGTGTTCATGGGCCAACAACGTTTGATTGAAGTCACCTAGAACAGTCCAGGGGTTGCTTGAAATGGTAGGAGTTTCAGCAATGTCTACAATCTCCGCCCACAGATCCTTTCTTGAAGCTTGGCTGGTGGAAGATGCATAGACAATAGAGACAACTAAGTGTTGATGAACAAAAGGTAATTTCACCTGACAAGTGATCATCTGGAGAGATTTCCGAAGTATTGATACTTGAAC
>NW_010946255.1:0-251 GCF_000633955.1 Camelina sativa
TTTGAGGTCCAAATATACATTCCTTCTTGTCGCAGTTTAACATGTCAATACATAATAGTTACCCTTAACATCAGATTTCTCACTTAGACGGGTCAGATGCATGATAGACGAGACCTTATCAACTTTTGTTAACCTATGGACGTGGTTGTGTTGTGTTTTTTGTCACTTCTTCTGTGATAATTTATCTTATATGGGATTTTACTGTGTGCAGGTCTATCAACCTACTGAAGAAGAGTTGAGGAGTTATCTCG
>NW_010946256.1:0-251 GCF_000633955.1 Camelina sativa
CGAGACTCTAAAATCAAGACTTGTAAGAACTGAAGTATAGTTTAACTATAACTAAACAAAATACTCTTGACGTACGCACCATGTAGGATTACAAAAATCAAATCCAAATTAAACTGAAGTTCTAATGATTTGTGACATATTCCAAAAGATTTGAGACTTTAGAAATTTGACAATCTATATTTAAAGTGTAGATACTAAATGTTTAAATTTATTTTTTGCTTTTGTAGGTAAATTAAGACCTTAAGTTAATT
>NW_010946257.1:0-251 GCF_000633955.1 Camelina sativa
TTAAACCCTACTGGTTCTTTAAACTGCAGATCAATGAGCTTCAGCCTCTTCAAAAGAAGTTCACAGACATGAAAGCACAGTTGGAGCTGAAAATGTATGACATGTCCTTGTTTCTAAAAAGGGCTGAACAGAACGAGCACCACAAGGTTTTTGTATCTCCATTTGGCATCTTTTTTTTTTGTTAACGTATCTCCCATTATCTACATCCTTCTAGCTTAAATTTCCGAATTCGAATTTTTGCCTTCTATCGT
>NW_010946258.1:0-251 GCF_000633955.1 Camelina sativa
ATATTTTTGGAAAAACAGTTTCAGGTTTAAATTCTTTAACCTTTTTCATTTTTAATTAAACATTTACACTTTCTTTTAAATCATTACATATTAATATATAACATTACATATTATTGTTGTGCAGCTATGTACACTGTAGAGTTTCAAAAAAGGGGTCTTCCGCATGCTCATATTATAGTGTGGATGGATCCGAAATGCAAGTTTCCTACTGCAGACGAAATTGAAAAGTCGATTTGTGCTGAAATTCCAGA
>NW_010946259.1:0-251 GCF_000633955.1 Camelina sativa
TTTGAGGATGGAAAACTAACAAAGACTTTTACCTTCCTCGAAGAAGGAACAACAAAAGTTACAGCCACCCCTATCAAATGGAAAGAGGGCAAAGTAAGTGGATTATCTATTGCATAAACTAAGTCTATTTCTTATGTTGTCACTGTTTGGGATTGTTCCTGTAACTATATTTCTCAACAATTAAGGGCTTGTCGAATGGAGTGGATCACGAGAAGAATGGAAACAAACGTGCATTACCTGAAGAGAGGTAT
>NW_010946260.1:0-251 GCF_000633955.1 Camelina sativa
AAAGCATTAAGTAACCAGTTTGAGGAATTACTTGCGAGCCAACCCTTCTCTGTTTCCTCCATCACCTATGGTTATGTGTATGGGACCACATGGATCTGATTTACCATTGTTGACACGTTTCTGTTGAACAGCACAATTAACCAATTAATACCATAGCTGACATGATTTTTCTGATGACGCATAAAAGAAACTAACACAATTTTAAGCATACCGTGCGTTCATAAGCATGGACATGACCAGTAAATACGATA
>NW_010946261.1:0-251 GCF_000633955.1 Camelina sativa
CCCTGCATTGCTAGATAATTATTTTATCTATTTAGTATATTAAACCGATAGTAGTAACTATTGATTATTGATATTTTAAATTTATAACAATATATCAATTGTAATCCATCCCACAATATTTTCTTTTAAGGTTAATTATAATATTAATGTTTAAATTTAACTATACAGATTAAAATTGTATACTAAAATAGGTAGCTTAAGATTTAACTTCATATTGTATCTATAATTTACAACTCCATTTGTAGTAATAA
>NW_010946262.1:0-251 GCF_000633955.1 Camelina sativa
ATTGTGGAGCTTAAAGGAGCTTATGAGGATAAGCATTCTGTGCATTTGGTTATGGAGCTTTGCGCAGGTGGAGAGTTGTTCGATAGGATTATTGCTAAAGGACATTACTCGGAGAAAGCAGCTGCTTCGTTGCTAAGAACCATTGTTCAGATTGTGCATACTTGCCATTCCATGGGGGTTATTCACAGGGATTTAAAGCCAGAGAACTTTCTGCTACTCAACAAAGATGAAAATTCTCCTCTCAAAGCCAC
>NW_010946263.1:0-250 GCF_000633955.1 Camelina sativa
GGGAGAGATGTCAGATAAAAATTGCCAAATAGAGTTTTTGAGCTCATGATGAAACCATTCGCACATCTAATTGAATCCTCATTCATCATCATAAAACCATTCCTCCTCCCAAAAAAAAAAAAAAAGAATTCCAATATAAAAAAACTAATCGGCGAAGTCAGATAAAATGCCAAATAAAAGTTTTGAGCTCAAAATGGAGAAACTAATCTCCATTCGCACATCTAATTGAATCATCATCCTTCGCCGTGTT
>NW_010946264.1:0-250 GCF_000633955.1 Camelina sativa
TCAAATTAGGTGAGTTCAAATCTTCACTATTTCAGGTTAATTCTTTTAATTGCTAATTTTATTATGTTGTCTTCTAGGTTTTCCTAAAATTGGTAAGCACTCAATTATTGATGAAAGTATGAATCTTGGAAGATGTTATAATTTCAGTTTGCTACCAAAATGGGTTTGTTTGGGTTTCTCGATAGGAACAAGGTTGTTATTTTATTTGAATCCTGAATCAATGTAAGATTGCTTGATTGGTCCGAAGTTA
>NW_010946265.1:0-250 GCF_000633955.1 Camelina sativa
ACTCTATTTTACAGTTCTTTACCGTACCTTGAGCATCCTCGCTTTCTAGAAGCTTGATCACAAGATGACCCCCACGCCTAAGTACACCAAGACGGAATTCACTGCTTGAAACCGCATTTTCATCATCAATATCAGGTGACTGAGAGAGGGCAGCTTGACCAACAGCCAAATCAAGTGCTCGCATTCCCAATTCAGCCGACAGAGCTGAATCTCTAGTGGTGATTCCAGACACTGAGGGACACATATCTGA
>NW_010946266.1:0-250 GCF_000633955.1 Camelina sativa
TAACGTATACCACTTTGATCACTGGTCTCTGTAAGGAGCAGAAGATTCAAGAAGCCGTTGAACTTCTCGATAGAATGAATCTTCAGGGTTTGAAACCTGATGCTGGATTATATGGGAAAGTAATCAGTGGGTTCTGTGCTGTCAGTAAGTTTCCTGAAGCTGCCAACTTCCTCGACGAGATGATTCTTGGAGGAATAACTCCAAATCGTTTAACTTGGAACATCCATGTTAAGACTAGTAATGAAGTAGT
>NW_010946267.1:0-250 GCF_000633955.1 Camelina sativa
AAAAGCCATTCTTGGCGGCGTTCTTCAGACCAGTCTCTGTAGGATCCGATATCTAAATGCGTGGTGATAGCATCCAATACATCGGTGTGGCGGTCAGATTCTTGCCTTATGTCAAGTCTCACAAGAGAGAGCCCAAAGGTTGAGACTTGCCTCAAGAAATCAAGAAGGCTTCCATCTGCTATTGGACGGTCACCACATGAACACAGAGATCGGTAACAGAGCTCAAGAGGTTCCAAGAACTACACAAATA
>NW_010946268.1:0-250 GCF_000633955.1 Camelina sativa
TTATTACTAGTTCTAACAATTATAGTTATCTCATGGAAGTATATAACCCATTTTCATCGTTAACGTTTTTGCAGAAATCAATGGCGGAATTAGAAGCAAAAGTGAGCGAGAGTGTAATAAAAGCGTGCACAAGAACGGCGTCAGTGAGAAAATGTGTCTTCACATCATCTCTCTTAGCATGTGCTTTGCAAAACAGTTCCTTCAACAATCTTGATCACTCTGTTATCAACGAGGAGAGCTGGAGCGATGA
>NW_010946269.1:0-250 GCF_000633955.1 Camelina sativa
AGAAAACAAGTTGGTATGGAGGAGATCTGAGTATGTGTAATTCAAGTTGCTCTCTTAATCTACTTTTGTGAATGTGTAGGTGTATAGGTAATGTGTATAGAACATAATTTGACTTAAATAAATATATTAATTGACATCAAAAGTAACATTAATTGGACTGCACATCAATATTGAAGTATACTAAAATTATCTAAAATAAATAGAAAACATTGTGTTCGATTGTAAAAAAGAAATGATCTCCATCATTATA
>NW_010946270.1:0-250 GCF_000633955.1 Camelina sativa
ACTGGGTTTCCTCCATTAAGCTTCGTTGTCTCTGAATACCATTCGCTGCTCTCGTCCCAAAGATCCTTAAACTCATCCAGAAAATGGGGTTTATACTTATCTTTCAAAGGGTTAAAGAAAGATACCTCTGGTTCATTTGTTGCAATATAAAGATTCCTTCCTTGTTCAATTTTGTCCTGAAGGGTAGACAAGATGGAGCTTGATGAAGTATCCCTTTCAAGATTAGGCCAAACCTCCTTGTTTCTTGCCT
>NW_010946271.1:0-250 GCF_000633955.1 Camelina sativa
AGCACGCTCAGCAGCTGGCGGGTCACAACAGTTCAACCGGTAAAAATCCTTCCACGGACATGATGCCGGCGACTGGACTGGCGATGTCATCGGACGAAAACATGATGCTGAAACTGATCCAACAAACTCACTCCCCAGATGCTCGCGAAGTCCAAGTGCGTGGCCTTCTCTCTCTCGTTGAGGATATTCTCGACCGTGCCACTCTTGACTCTCAAGACACCAACGCCTCCGTTAGTATTCTTACTCCACA
>NW_010946272.1:0-250 GCF_000633955.1 Camelina sativa
CTCAATATTGTCATCAATTGTTTCTGTCGGCGTGGTAAAGTTTGTTTCGCTTTTTCTGTTTTGGGGGAGATCCTGAAACTTGGCTACGAGCCTGACACTATCACATTTTCAACTCTACTCAATGGCTTATGTCTCAAGGGCCGAGTTTCCGAAGCGGTTGAGTTAGTTGATCGAATGGTAGAAATGGGACATACGCCCAATGCCATTACAATCAGCACTTTGGTCAATGGACTTTGTCTCAATGGTAAAG
>NW_010946273.1:0-250 GCF_000633955.1 Camelina sativa
TATTTCTGCAGTTGATTCAACAGGAAGTTTACTTGTCAGCAAGGTTCTGTTTAAACAAGATGTTTGGATCAAGGTTTGTGTCGAAAGTCTATCTAGCAAGATGGTAGCTTGATGGCGGGTTCTGTTAGGCTTAACAGCGGTACAAAGAAACGTCCAAGGCATAAGAGTTTAAACAGAAAGGTGTTGGAATCATGGATTGTCTTAAGGGCTGAGGCAAGTATGATTCAAGTTTCTGGCAAGTGGTTTACTA
>NW_010946274.1:0-250 GCF_000633955.1 Camelina sativa
TGATATGGAGAAATATGTTAATATTCTAACCAAGCAAATGGAAGAGAAGACCTCTGGAATTCATGACAGATTCACAAGCATGGCCAATGACATAAGACAAGCTCGCGTACGACTTTCTGAACTGGAAGAGAAATCAAGGAGAGAAAATTCATTGGATATGTACCTCGTCTTGTAAGTAACTATCCTGCTAAGTTAATTTTATTTCACTAATGGCTGCATTATGATCTCTAGTTCTTATATGAGTTGAAAC
>NW_010946275.1:0-250 GCF_000633955.1 Camelina sativa
CAGCTCGATTGGAGGATGAGGTTAAGGAAGCTGTCAAGGAGATCAGTTTTGAGATTCTGAGAAGTGGAGTTTGCTTGGATCCTGAGCTCAGAATTGAGAAAAAACTTGAAGATCCTGGCTCTTTCACCTTACCGTGTTCGATAGGACTTCGGATCTTTAAGAACTGTTTGTGTGACCTTGGAGCTTCCGTTAGCATATTGCCCCTTTCAGTTGCCAACAAGCTGGGATTCACTGATTTTAAACCAAGTAA
>NW_010946276.1:0-250 GCF_000633955.1 Camelina sativa
AGAAGATGTCTAGCTGAGACTGAAGTTCCTGATGTTCTGTTTCATTTCCATGGATCAGATTATGGTGGACTCTTTGCTACCTTTAAGACAGTGTCCAAGGTTCTACAAGCAGGGTTTTGGTGGCAACAATGTTCAAAGACGCTCATGAGTTTGTCTCTCGATGTGATGCTTGTTAGAGAAGGGGACAAATTAGTAAGAGTATGAGATGTCACAAAATTTCATCCTTGAGGTTGAAGTTTTTGATTGTTGG
>NW_010946277.1:0-250 GCF_000633955.1 Camelina sativa
AGACCTTTAGCATTCAAACCAACAAGTTTAAGACCAACTGAGCTACCGAACATTTTCTTAAGCTTATAAACGTATTATATATATAGAATAAATAACAGTTCCAAACAAACAGAGAAATCTCAAAAAAAAATCTTTGGTGAAGAAAAAACATTCGCCGGAAAAGGGTTGCCACCGTAGCTTCACCATAAACAAAATCAGATTGCTAACAAATTTCAATTTCTTCTCTCTCCCTCTATTTCAATTCCTTGGT
>NW_010946278.1:0-250 GCF_000633955.1 Camelina sativa
AAATTAGAGTAAATGGTAGGATTACTCTATATTCAACTTTATTTTTTTACATTTACTCTATTTTAGAGTCAAGAATAGAGTAAAAAATTAGAGGTAGTCTTTGCACAAATAAGGTTTGTATAGAGACCATATATCAAACATTCAAAATGAAAATTGAGTATTAAAAATTATTTACAAATATTACGAGATAAATCTCATCTTGTCCTACATCTTTTCCAAAGCTTTAATATATGGATGCGATCAAGACTTA
>NW_010946279.1:0-250 GCF_000633955.1 Camelina sativa
ATACTTACCTTGAAGATCAGTCTGATATGCATTGTCTTTGATCCTCCTTATGATTTCCCTGAAAAACAAGTTAGCTACAATAACAGCACTATCCGTCTTGTGTCTTGCAATGAAATGAGCCATCTTGCTAAACCTGTCAACCACAACAAAAACAGAATCTCTACCATTTCTGGTTTGAGGTAAGCCAAGAACAACATGCATAGAAATATAAGTCCAAGGTTGAGAAGGATTCGGTAGAGGAGTGTACAAG
>NW_010946280.1:0-250 GCF_000633955.1 Camelina sativa
CGAAATAATATCGCCATGGTTTAGCCGTTTGTGGAGTAGATTTGTAGCAAGTTAACTAGGAACAATTCGTGGATGAGAAAGAAAGATTTGTGTGTACAAGGTAGATAGTGAGGCAGAGTATTATTTTCCAAGCTGTAATTTTTTTCTAGGGTTTATGAGGGGAAAGATCCGTGTTTAAGTTAGGGGTCTTGCCTTAGCCCACCCTCATAGGTGAATTAGATTGTCTTTGTCTGTCTTTCGAGTGAAAATG
>NW_010946281.1:0-250 GCF_000633955.1 Camelina sativa
GATTCTAATTTAAATGGGAAAGTTGGAGATTTTGGGCTTGCTAGATTCCATGATCGTGGCGAGACTCTCCAACCCACTCGTGTGGTAGGAACCATTGGTTACATGGCTCCAGAAATTGCCACACTTGGTGTGGCTAATGAGCTAACTGATGTGTATGCGTTTGGAGCTCTCATCCTTGAGGTGGTTTGCGGGAGGAGGCCACTAGACCTAGAGAGATCACCCGAACAAAGAATTTTGGTTGAATGGGTTG
>NW_010946282.1:0-250 GCF_000633955.1 Camelina sativa
AATCTGCACACAAAGCAGCTCAATTTTAGTAACCAAGAATCAAAAGATGCGAACTTTGCTACAGGATTCATCAAAAAGTCAAGATTTTTTAATTCCTGGTGACACATAAATAAGCTATCTACACCTGGGAAACATTATCAACTAACTGATTCAGCTCACAAATTGAAGAGACTCTCAGCACAGAAAGTTCATTAAGTTCACTCCTCCTCAATAGATCGCAAAAGATGAAATTGAAATAGATACAGGGAGA
>NW_010946283.1:0-250 GCF_000633955.1 Camelina sativa
ATGAAGTCTCGACCTGAGCTCTTCATTTCATTGGGGTTTCAAGCTACCAAGAAAGAAAAGAGATCAGCTGCAATGCTTTATTCTCTGAAGGATGTAGTTGAACCAAGTGTTAAAACTTCAACAAATGAAGGTATCATTTTCTTCTTTATGTTATATAATAGTTCCAAACTTAAACGTTGATGGATCCTCTCAATTTTTCCTGAGTAGGAAACCGTGACATTAGGCAGCGGAAACCTAGCAGTAAGAAGGA
>NW_010946284.1:0-250 GCF_000633955.1 Camelina sativa
ATCAAAAATCAAAACGACAACGGCAGTGGCAAGGTGATGACGCGGACGTGTTTATTAGAGAGAGAAAAAGTGTCGCGGGGGAGAGAGAAGAATCGCCGGATTTTCCAGCGACTGTTGCGACATCTCATTTCAACAACACAGCGACTCTTGTTTACAACGGCAGCGATGCTTCTTCATAACAATGACGATTTTCCTTGTTTATTTTTCTGTCGCAGTCACTCCTCCAGCGACTTGAAAAAGAACAGGGCTA
>NW_010946285.1:0-250 GCF_000633955.1 Camelina sativa
AAAATATGTTTAACAGTCTTTGGCGTCAATCACCCCATTTGGGATAAAATGAATAAAGACAATTGCCTTAACCTTGATTGCATCATATATATTATAAAAATCATATGTATATCTATTTTTATTGACCCAATTGTAAAAAACATATAATATATTTCTAAAAATCCAATTGACAAATCTTGCTTCCAATAAAAGATGCTCAAGCCACAGCATGAAAGAAATCATCAAACGTGTACCACATTTTTTAAACACA
>NW_010946286.1:0-250 GCF_000633955.1 Camelina sativa
GCACATCCGGAACACTCCAAGCCTATAATGCAAGAACAGATATTTCTAAATTAGTTTTTTAAGAAACTTAAGGAAGTAAACACAAAATGTCCTTTTGCAAAGATCTAATTACCTCGAGATTAAGGTGATCGACAATGTGAATAATTGAACCTCCACCATCACAAGGTCTTATTAAATACCCACTAGAAAGCATTTCTGCTCTCACAAACTGAGAAGCTGAAGCAGCGTTAGGCCCAGCTCCAGAGCCAGA
>NW_010946287.1:0-250 GCF_000633955.1 Camelina sativa
TGTGCACGAACATGTTCTTGCCACCAGGTAACATCGTGGAATAATGTAAGCCACTTGTATAGTAATTTGTAATGCGCCTTTCGTCTGGTCAATATGCATTTCGCCACGTACTGGAGCAGTTGACTTTTGTGGATAAGGACCGCAATAGTGTAAAGATCTGCCATGTACCATAGTAGGAGGTATGCTTCTATAGGGAACCGGCTATAATGAGCAGGGTTCATATGGATGGTGGTAAGGAAGGGATAGGCCG
>NW_010946288.1:0-250 GCF_000633955.1 Camelina sativa
AGTGCTCCCGTGTTGGATGAACAGGTGGATTTGCCGGTTCAGTTTCCAAGATGGCGTTTTCTCGATTTACAGGGTGAACCCAATGTACAAACTGATCAAGTGCGAATTGTTCGTTTTATTCACCAGTTGTCAGGCCTGTTTGCAGCAGGTCAGGTGGATGCACTGTTGCCCTGGTTTTCGCATCGAAACCGGGAATTGATGTTGGCCTACAACCTGGATGTGCAAGACGCTTTTGAGCAGTTTAGGAACC
>NW_010946289.1:0-250 GCF_000633955.1 Camelina sativa
CCATGGCGCCGTCCTTTGTGCTCCCTCCACAAGCTATGATACAAAGCGTGGAAGACATACCTTAGTGTAAAAGTGTGCAGACGTGGCTGTGAAGAGTCAAGAAGGAGGGTAGTGATCACTAGTAAAAAAAAAACGTATAGCCACGTTTTTGTCACCTAGCATCGTGACTAAAAATTTATTTGCCACGAATAAACCACGAAAAGATTTCGTAACAACTTCGTGACAAGTTAGCTACGAAATAATCACGAAT
>NW_010946290.1:0-250 GCF_000633955.1 Camelina sativa
ATATACATTGAAAATTCTCTACTTCACAAGAGAGATCCCATTTGAGCAGTTTCGATTGTGCAGGTAACGTCTCTGTCTCTTCTACGTTTAAGTTTAGTTTAGTACTCCAATGAAAAAGTTTCGATCTTTGAATGAGTCAACTCGTGTACTGTAACTCCCCTTGTTTCCTGTAATCTTCTGAAATTGGGTCTTCTTCTTTAATTTATCATTTCTCGCCGGAAAAATCTCTCAATAGAGTTTCCTTGTATTT
>NW_010946291.1:0-250 GCF_000633955.1 Camelina sativa
TTCAACGATGAACGTGACCAGACACTAAACCAGGTAAAGAAGCGACCCTTTAGAAACCTTCTTGTCTGGTAGTAGCTGCCATTACTTATATACTTCTTTTGTAGTTGCTTACTGAGATGGATGGATTCGAGTCAGACACAAGAGTCATTGTAATTGCAGCAACTAACCGACCAGAAGCGTTAGACCCGGCTCTTTGTCGGCCTGGAAGGTTCTCTAGAAAAGTTGTGGTTGCAGAACCAGACCAAGAAGG
>NW_010946292.1:0-250 GCF_000633955.1 Camelina sativa
GAGAAACAAGGCGCGGACGGAGAGAGACGCCGTCAACTCAAAAGAACACAAAAGGAAACAAAAAACAAAAAAAAAAAGAGAAGGAGATATTTGATTAAATCTGTTAATTTAAATTTTAATTAAGAGAACAAAAAAAAAAACAAAATCGCGTTTTTTTTTGTTTGTCGTCAAAATTGGTTTTTGTTCATTCTCGTGGAGGAAAAAAAAAAAAAGGATTTTTGAAGTGTTTGTGGAGGGCTCTAGGGGTTAA
>NW_010946293.1:0-250 GCF_000633955.1 Camelina sativa
AGAGTTACTAAATAACAATAAGTAGTAAACATCAAACTACTTACATTCTACCAAAAGATTTGCTAAATAACAGTCTATCCGTTAGAAAGTTTTAACAAAAAATGCTTAACAATCTTTGAAAGTTAAATACCAAATGATGCACACCAAGCATCTAAGTTGCCTTGGTGTGAAGCTGGAACAGGAGTTGTAGAAGCTGGAGCAGGAGAAGCAGTAGCTGGAGAAGGAGCAGGAAAAGCAGTAGCTGGAGAAG
>NW_010946294.1:0-250 GCF_000633955.1 Camelina sativa
CCGTCTTCAATGAAGATCCTACTGATGAAGTCTCTGAACCTCTTGGAATAGAGTTTAGGATCAACCGCTGAGATGGAAGCAGGATCAGCTTGTAGTGACTTATATGCATGCTCGATCTTTTTGGTTATGTCGTAGTCTTGCAAGATGTCAATGACTCCAAAGTAGAGAACCACTTCGTACATCTCACCGTGAGATGGATAACTGGCTCCTCCTGATGAATACTGATCAAAATCGCTTCTCCGGACCATTC
>NW_010946295.1:0-250 GCF_000633955.1 Camelina sativa
AAGTAGGAAAGAGATGGTGACATCGAAGATGAGAGATTAGAAGAAGCTTGGTGATGAAAATGTTGTGGTTGATGATTTTGATGAAGAGAGGATCCAAGAGAAGAGAAAAAAGGTTGATGGTGTTGATCTTCATTGAGATCTATAGAGTAATGAAAATTCGAACCCATGATCGATGAAACACAAAAGAGAGAGAAGACGAGAGACTAGGAGAGATCAGGGACAAGTAAAGAAGGATCCAAGCTATACTACG
>NW_010946296.1:0-250 GCF_000633955.1 Camelina sativa
TTTTTTTTTTTTTTTTTTTTTTTTTTGGCCCAAGGCGCCTTGTTATTCTTCGATTTGGCTGAGTTCCACGACCGGTTATCTTAATGGATGGTTTGACCATGCGTCTTTCTCTTTTTCTATCTCGATGTACTTATTAGCCCGGTGCAGTGCGTCATCGAGAGTCAGAGGCTCGTATATGATAATATCGTCCTTGAGGTGAGACCCATATGCGAGAGCATTTCGGAGAGCGGAGATCGCAGTATCGTCTGCA
>NW_010946297.1:0-250 GCF_000633955.1 Camelina sativa
AAATTGTTTATGTTGATAAGCACATGTAACACCACGATAAGCACGCATAAAAATTGAAAGAGAGAAGAGGAGAAAATAAAGAAAAAAAGAAACATTTGTTTAATTTATATATAGATGAACCTACAAATAAAATAAGTAGATGGAGAGAGAGTGGGGGATCAGGTGGTATCTAGTTCAGGCTCGTTCTCTCTCTCTCTTTCTTTGGCTTTGGCTATCTCATTCACTCACCCACGAACCTTCCCTCTTAACC
>NW_010946298.1:0-250 GCF_000633955.1 Camelina sativa
AAATTTACAGATGCTTCGATTGGAACTTAGTTCCAAATGAAACGATGAGAACTAAAAAGAAATCGATAATTATTAAAAACTCTCCAAAAAAACAAATCAAGAAGATCGGAAATACAATAGCAAAACGATGAATCATGGATTACCTTCACAGATTACAGAAAATCAGCCCAAATTCTTTCACGGTTTCATTAAATTGGTGGAATAAACTGAAGAACTAGATATTTGACATATGAAAAAAAAAATACAAACC
>NW_010946299.1:0-250 GCF_000633955.1 Camelina sativa
ATAAATATAATTAATTGAAATATGGATTGATGATCTTGATCTTACATAATACTAGAGAACAACACCAAATGTTACAACCAGACTTCAATGACATTTATCTGAAAATAAAATAAAAACACAAACTTTTTAATTGGTAAAAATAAAATAAAAAAGATTCATGCAACAAAATCCAGAAAGCATCAGAGCAATAATATTTTTTATTTGGTAATAATATTTGATACATGAATTAATATTTCTCAGTGCATATATA
>NW_010946300.1:0-250 GCF_000633955.1 Camelina sativa
GGTTGTCAGATTAAAATACGAGGATCCTCAAACTAAAGCTCTATGACAATTTTCCTGTCAGGTGTCTCAATGCCCAAAAGAAATTACTTCCAGAAGGACATATCCAGGTTCACTCCTTTTTCTAGAAAAATCATCTTTATAATGGAAATCGAGTTAGTATTCAGCTTGTCTCCTCTCTTTGGCTGATAGATAGGTGGAAACTTGCTGCACATCGCGAAGACATTTATGCTTCAGGCTAGTCAGTTGGGAA
>NW_010946301.1:0-250 GCF_000633955.1 Camelina sativa
ACAACAGGACTAGCCACACTTGTTCCAGACAAGCTTTTACAACCAGTGCTGATCTTTGACCCCATAATGTCACGGCCATATGCAACCACATCTGGTTTGACACGGCCATATCTGTACACAAAATTTTCAAGTTAGGAGCTGCATAAAAACAAGTATTTTGTATTTCTATTTCTTCGATTGTAAAGTTTGTAAAAGGGAATGTAGAAGCAGGAAAGAAATACAGTACCCATGAGGAATTTCCCAGGTGCTC
>NW_010946302.1:0-250 GCF_000633955.1 Camelina sativa
AGTTTGGAGAGATTGCATCTTGAGAGGTAAAGATCTGTTAACCGAGAGCAGCACAATGTTGGTAGCATGAAGAACATACTAACAAAAACTTGACTGCTTGTTCCACATAGCGAAAATGTCTTGATATTGCTCAAATGCATCATCTTTGGCAGCTCAGTGATGGCTGTATCATCCAGAAGTAAAATCTCCAAAGCCTTCATGTTTTCCTTGATGTCTGGAAAAACCTCTAGTTGTGAGCAGCCTGAAAGTA
>NW_010946303.1:0-250 GCF_000633955.1 Camelina sativa
CAATATAAAGATATGATCATATGAAGAACAAAGAAATTTACCTCTGACCCATCCAAGCAATTTATGGCCTTCAAGAATGGATCATGTTCTCTCAATTTCTCCTCGGAAATCTCGTCTATATCCCTCCAAATAGTCTCAGGATCCCACCTAGAGCAAGATGAGTCATCAAGTACCTTTCTAACAGTAACAAGCCGACCATCTGCCCATTGTTGCTCAAAATTAGCTACTCCATCAGATTTGATCGTTTCAA
>NW_010946304.1:0-250 GCF_000633955.1 Camelina sativa
CCGGTGGTTCACGTTCGTTCCAAGCTCCAGCTAGCTGGTCAGGTCGGGTTTGGGCACGAACCGGTTGCAACTTCGACTCTGATACAGGCCAAGGCACGTGCTTAACCGGAGACTGTGGCTCTAACCAGGTAGAGTGTAACGGCGCGGGAGCCAAACCTCCCGCTACACTCGCCGAGTTCACAATCGGGTCAGGTCCAGCAGATCCTGCCCGTAAACAAGACTTCTACGACGTGAGCCTTGTGGACGGTTA
>NW_010946305.1:0-250 GCF_000633955.1 Camelina sativa
AGTTGGTGTCGTCATTAGTGGAAATTAGCCGTTTTTGAGAGGAAAAAAAGTAAGAGAGAAAGAAGTTATTAAGCGTTCATGAGAGTTTAGTGATTTGTGGCTGTTCTTAGGGAGATCTGTAGCTGGGATTGTTGTAGGAACTTGTTAGGAGCGCATAGTCGTTGGTGTAGGGTCAGATTCTTCTTTGGCAAAGGTGAGTGCATGAACATGGCTTATCTAAGCTTGAGATTTCTCTGATTTTCTTGTTTAT
>NW_010946306.1:0-250 GCF_000633955.1 Camelina sativa
ATGAGAGATCCGGTTTACGGATGTGCGGGTGCAATTTACCACTTGCAGAGACAAGTTAGTGAGCTTCAAGCACAACTTGCGAAAACTCAAGTAGAGTTAGTGGGTATGCAACTCCAAAGATCAAGTCTACTAGAATTGATATATAAAATGGAGCAAACCAAGTTGTCAGCACAAGAGCAAGGACAACACAATATGTCCTTTGAGAGTTCGTTTGAGAGTGGCGATGAGTTCATTAGTAGCCCCGACGAAG
>NW_010946307.1:0-250 GCF_000633955.1 Camelina sativa
ATATGAAATATTGTTTCATAGAATAATCAATATATATAACAATCATCGAAATAAAATTAAAGTACAAATGTACCAGCTATCATTTAAATTTTAATTTCATGTAGTTTAGGGTATTGAAGTATAGGGTTTAGGATTCAATCTCTTCAAACTTATTTTCCGTATTAGTCAATTAACAAAATAAATTACAATAAGATTATTCTCAGATGTATAACATAATCCATATTGTATAAAGTTTGTTTCATTTCTAACA
>NW_010946308.1:0-250 GCF_000633955.1 Camelina sativa
ACGGAATCATGTCGTCAGTGAGTCCAACAACTTCATCACGTCGTGTCGCCACGTGTCCCGTCTTCTTCTTCCTTCTTTTGTCTTTCTCTCTCAAATCATTTCACCTAAATATAATAAATAATCTTATTTTCTAAAAATAACTTTTCTCAATCAATCCATTTAACCCAAAAAAAAAAAAACTATTCAAATTCATCTTTGGTTTCTGCAGCAGCAACAACAACCGAGCCCTGTTCGTTAGGGTTTTCGGTTT
>NW_010946309.1:0-250 GCF_000633955.1 Camelina sativa
AAAGCTCCACCGTCCTTCTCACTTTCGTTCTTTTTCTCTTCTACAGAAGACTTTTCTGTCAAAAGCTCTTGATGATCAACAAGAAACCTGAAGTAAGGATGAAGATGGTGGTCTGGCATTAAGAACCCAAATGTTGGGTTGCCTCCTTGTTTGACTCTCAAGACGATTTCAGATTGCCCACCATGCTTGCTTACAAAGCTTGAAGTTTTGGTGATGATCTGATGTAATTTCTCAGTTGGAGGCTGAAAAA
>NW_010946310.1:0-250 GCF_000633955.1 Camelina sativa
AAAAAGTATACTCGGAGATAATGGATGCTGTATTAACTAAAAGGGGAGGAGCATTCTTTGTATACGGATTTGGTGGTACTGGTAAAACGTTTTTATGGAAAACACTATCTGCTGCATTAAGGAAAGACGGTGAGATTGTCCTAAATGTTGCATCCAGTGGTATAGCATCGCTTTTATTAGCAGGAGGTAGGACTGCTCATTCTAGATTTGGGATTCCATTAATTTTGGATGAGCTTTCAACATGTAGAAT
>NW_010946311.1:0-250 GCF_000633955.1 Camelina sativa
CAAGGAACGGGTCCGAGGAAAGTCTCCGACTACCGACCAATAGCCCTCTGTAACGTCACCTACAAGATTATTGCCAAAATCCTGACTACACGGCTACAAAAGTTCCTCCCCCACCTGGTCTCAGAGCATCAGTCCGCCTTTGTTCCAGGTAGATCCATCTCTGATAACGTGCTAATCACTCACGAAATCCTTCACTTCCTCCGAACCTCCAAGGCAAGAGTTCGATGCTCAATGGCGGTTAAAACCGACA
>NW_010946312.1:0-250 GCF_000633955.1 Camelina sativa
AAATGTGCTTTCTCTCTGGTAATTATGCTGCTGAGCAACAACACCTGAATCAGTAGAGATCATGGCTTCAAAAGGTCTGTCCGTATTTTTAGGAGTTAACCAATTGTCCTTGGACGTATTACATGATGGTGCACCTTCCTGAGCGCCGCCTGAGTTTGTTTGAACAACAGGGATATCTTTTTCTCCCTTATTAGACATTTCAATTGCAGCCACAGCACCGACCCTAAGACCAAGAGGGCTTCTGTATGCA
>NW_010946313.1:0-250 GCF_000633955.1 Camelina sativa
TAAGTAAGCGTACTGTTTGTAATTAAGCTTCAAGTTCTGGTCTTGAACTTTCTTTGAGCTTTCAAGTCAATCACAATGATGGATATGTTGTCTTTACTTCCTTTTTGAATAGCAAGCATGGAGAGGTAATCAGCCGCCGCTTGGCAAGCTGGGTCAGTTCCTTTGCCTCTCTCTGCTATAGGTGGTGCACCGTTCTTCTTGTGCCACATCAAGATCCGTCTCCTAGCCATTTCGCAAGCTTCTTGGTTGT
>NW_010946314.1:0-250 GCF_000633955.1 Camelina sativa
CAAGTTCTGATTTAAAGTAATAGGAAGCAACTTATAACACAGCACATCCATATTAACTCTTGGAAGAAAGTAGTATGTAACAATAACATTTTTACTATTAAGAAAAGAATGAAACTTGTACTATAATAGTTGTAGCTAGGACCGACAGTATATAAAGTTCAAACTAATAATATTTCCAATATCAAAGAGTATACAAAAAGTAGAATTTTGTGGTAAATCCTACACCCCACCGATATGTACAGTAGACAAT
>NW_010946315.1:0-250 GCF_000633955.1 Camelina sativa
AAAAGTTAGAGCTGTTTATATGCAATGATGATTGGTCAAAGTTACTTGTCCAGTTGCTCAAAGATTCTCCTAATCTGCAAATCCTCAGTCTCATTGTTGATGATGTAAGTTTCTTCGTTGATTTGTTTTGTAGTTCTAAAAGCACGATGTGGTGTACGTAGTTTTAACTCTTTATGTTTAATCTCAGAGTAAGTCACGTTTTTTGGGTTATAAACCGGTTAGCTGGGACAGCTCCGTTCCAGAATGGTTT
>NW_010946316.1:0-250 GCF_000633955.1 Camelina sativa
TAACCGTCCACAAGGCTCACGTCGTAGAAGTCTTGTTTACGGGCAGGGTCTGCTGGACCTGACCCGATTGTGAACTCGGCGAGTGTTGCGGGAGGTTTGGCTCCCGCGCCGTTACACTCTACCTGGTTAGAGCCGCAGTCTCCGGTTAAGCACGTGCCTTGGCCTGTATCCGAGTCGAAGTTGCAACCAGTTCGTGCCCAAAACCGACCTGACCAGCTAGCTGGAGCTTGGAAGGAACGTGAACCACCGG
>NW_010946317.1:0-250 GCF_000633955.1 Camelina sativa
AAATTTTGGAATGCAATTAAAGATTTAGAACAAAAAAAAAAAAAAAACTTTGCTGTGCATCGGGTATAAATATAATGCTAGTAAAATAGTAAGTAGGAAGTGGAGTTACCTTTAGGACAGATCAAGAACGTGTTCGTCGCCGGAGATTATGTAACAGTCTTCGATCCTCGAGTTAGTGCGTGAATCTGACCACATCAAAACTAATTAAAATGGTAACCCAAATACTATAGGATTAATGGGATTATAGTGT
>NW_010946318.1:0-250 GCF_000633955.1 Camelina sativa
TCAGCTCTTTTCTCTATAACAGCAAGTGCAAGTTTCATCGCAGCTGTTGCATCATGTACACAATCATGAGGAACGTCGACCTTTCGGACTTCGCAACCCAAAATAGACTGGAAAATACAAAAAAAAAAAGTACTTAAAAGTGTTATCCTTTTTTGTGATATTCACCTAAAGAGTAGAGAAACACATTATAGACTTACCTTGCAAAGGTTGTTAAGTGAAGGTCTTCTGAGCTTTCGTGCATTTGAATACT
>NW_010946319.1:0-250 GCF_000633955.1 Camelina sativa
AATACAATCATGAGCTCCGTCACAGAGCCATTCAAGAACAACCCCGCGAAGGCGCGAACCGTGACTGCATCATCCCTCTAGAAACGTTAATTAGGGCCAATAATGGCTAAGAGTGTATATCCATCTAGGGATACAAAGTCGCGTATATATATTGAAACATACATTATGTATATGAATGTAAATGAAAATGAATAATTTAAAATATATATAGTTAATGACAGTAAATTGTTAGATACATATATGAATGAAA
>NW_010946320.1:0-250 GCF_000633955.1 Camelina sativa
ATATTGGAATCAATGGAGCTTCCAAGTGATACAAAATTTTATTGGGCGTGCGTTGACGAATTAGGAGGAGACCCATTCTATCGTAAGTATTTCATTGATAGAGCTGAAAAACCTTTTGAAGAAAAGATAAATTTCTTACAAGCTTTAACTGGATATACACGTTATGATGAGTTTGTGGGAAAGCGGTTAACGTCGAGAAGAAATTTTGGGAGTCCAAGTGCAAGTGGTTTTCATTCAGGTAGTCCATCTT
>NW_010946321.1:0-250 GCF_000633955.1 Camelina sativa
AACAACCTTGTTGCCTTGAAAGGTTCCAAAGATATTTCTGATGGCTTGAGGAAGTTTGATCGGCTGAAAGAAAAAGACTCCCAAAATTTTCAGCTTTCTCAAGCACTTGATGCAAAGCTTTCACAGAAAAATAAGGAGGCTATATATGCCAATCGCGTCCTTCTACTCCTCCATGCAAATAAGATGGATCAGGTCCGTTACACTTGAATTCTAGGTTATTCCTCTTTCGTTTCTTTGTTGCAGACTCTGC
>NW_010946322.1:0-250 GCF_000633955.1 Camelina sativa
AGAAGCTTAGGAGGAAGCCCACATGAAGTGAAAGTCAAGGCAGGTGGAGGGACTGCTGCTCCTTGTCCTTGGACATGAATCTCAAGCTTCCTTCTAAGCAGCTCAGCATCATCGAAAGAAGATCCTGGTTCTCTAACGTAGAAGCACTCATCTGTGGCAGGAAACACTCTAGTAGCGTTGTCAATTCTTCTCAGGAGTGTTTCTTTACACTCGAGGCTGCAGACGTCATCGTTGGTCTCGTCACAAATGT
>NW_010946323.1:0-250 GCF_000633955.1 Camelina sativa
ATCAGTGAATTCAGTTCCTGGATTGTTCCCTGAGTAGCATTATTTGACAAATTTTAGTCCAAATTCATATATGTTCAGTGAAAAAGAATATTCACGATATTCAGTCGACATGAGGTAACATACTACACTGCTATTCAATATGACTATGGACTCCATGTCTGAAGTGAACAATAAATAATGAGCTCGATACCTCATCTTTCTTTGCTACGCTTTGAAACTTGTTCAGGGCATCTTCAGCAAGAGATCGAGC
>NW_010946324.1:0-250 GCF_000633955.1 Camelina sativa
GGAAAATGAAAGATGAGGAAGGTTTTTACTATCCCCACAATATTGACTTCCGAGGACGTGCATATCCCATGCCCCCGCACTTAAATCATCTCGGCTCTGATTTGTGTCGGGGTGTTTTGGAGTTTTCGGAGGGAAGGCCTCTTGGAATTTCAGGCTTACGCTGGCTGAAGATACACTTAGCAAACTTGTATGCTGGTGGTGTAGATAAGTTATCACTTGATGGACGGCTAGCTTTCACCGAAAATCACTT
>NW_010946325.1:0-250 GCF_000633955.1 Camelina sativa
TCTCTCAAACAGAATACGATATGCAATTAGATTGAACTTATGAATCACAGAGATTGTAACTCACAAATCCGAAATAGGAATCGCTACACAAGAGTATGAGCAACGAGATTACAAATAGATCAACATAGATCTCTTCCAGCACATCGCTAGGCTAAAACCAGAATAACAAACAACATAAAAAGTCTCGAGTTCATCCTCCTCTATTTATTCAAATTCCCAAAAGCTTAACAGCAAAGCCTCCCCTTCATTC
>NW_010946326.1:0-250 GCF_000633955.1 Camelina sativa
GGGTTTATAAAATCTATAGTATCTTTACTTTATGCCTTATATATTGAGCAGGAACAAAATGAAGCTCGCTTTTGTGCTTTGCGATGGGCAACTTCTTTGTATAATTCACAACATTGTCCAAGTCTCTACATTTGCATGCTGAGCGCAGCAGATCCGAAGCTAGATATAAGGTATTGGAGTTTATCGGATTTTATTGCTAGTCTTGTGATTGTGGCATGTTCAATTGCGGCATGTTGACTGTTTCCGAAAA
>NW_010946327.1:0-250 GCF_000633955.1 Camelina sativa
TGCCTCATATCTCCTCGACGCTACGCAAACAAACGCACAAGACGATTCTGGTTTAAATCTATCTAAACCAGAAGAAGAAGCACATTCTCTAACAATTTAACAAAAAAATACTAAAGCTAGAGTAGTCACACTAGGGAAAGAAGAAAGAAAGCAAAATTCCGAATTACCAAAATAAAAAGAAGAATTTGAAAGGAAGAAGTAGATAGATACCAGCTTCTTCAGCTCGACGAGACAGTAAATCATGATCTCC
>NW_010946328.1:0-250 GCF_000633955.1 Camelina sativa
ATAATTAATTACAAAGTTATATTTTGAATCTGTAATTTTTATGAATGTAACCTTTACAACTTTGATTATTTTTTATTACTTCTACATGATCAAATTGAATTGCATATACTGTTTTGACTCATTTTTTTTATTTTTCTTTTATTTTTACCAAACTAATAATAATATTAGTTTTTATATATATTTAACTTCATTTTTTATTTTAACAATACTTATTATAATGAACTTCTATAATTATGGCTCCTAAAGACTT
>NW_010946329.1:0-250 GCF_000633955.1 Camelina sativa
TTAGTTAAAACACACAAACCCCCTCTTAACTTTTGTTTGCTTCGAATATATGTATATATAGAAAGTTAGAAGGAAAAGTAGCGGTCATAACCGGTGGTGCAAGCGGCCTAGGGAAGGCCACGGCAGAAGAATTTGTGACCCAAGGTGCGCAAGTGATTATCGTAGATATAGATGAAGAGGCTGGTCATACGGTCGCGGCCGAACTTGGCTCAGCTGCACATTTCGTTAGATGTGATGTCACTGAGGAGGA
>NW_010946330.1:0-250 GCF_000633955.1 Camelina sativa
TTTTTTTTAATTCTGAGTTCTCTATTTTACATTTAGCGTATAGTTTTGTAACACCCACGAACCAGATTTCCGGTTCGAGCATCGATCAAGGTTAATGTCAGGGCATCGATCGACACCATTTGCACTTGCGTTGTTTCCAATGTCTCTGGTTCGATGCGGTTTGATGAAGAAAACCTAGGGCACGCTTATAAAGAGGAAGCTTGACATGCTAGACTACGGTTAGCAGTTTTGTCGTTCTAAACACTTGAGA
>NW_010946331.1:0-250 GCF_000633955.1 Camelina sativa
AATGCTGGATGGACTCCAGTTCCACAGTTCGGAGGATGGGACCAAATCGGACCAAATGACGAAACAAACTACTCGGTTGTCTTCTCCAAAGCTCGCGCTAACAGGAAGCAGAACAAAGCTGGTGTGAGACATTCTAGTTTGGGAAGCCAACAAGAACTCATGGCAAGTGCTCGTCGCAACCACCAGCAACTTCACCATCGCCACGAAACTCAAGACGATGACCCTGTCATGGTAATTCCCATCTCTCTCT
>NW_010946332.1:0-250 GCF_000633955.1 Camelina sativa
TTGGTTCGCGTTGGTGGAATTCTCGTATACTCAACGTAAGTATGCAAATATAATCATAAATTCGTTAAATTCTGAATTCACATTATCCAAGCTATGCAGATGAGGCCTAGACGGCCTCAGTCACACCAGTCTTGAGTAATTGAGAGTTACTGTAGTCTTATCTGTGGATGATTTGTTTTCCATTTTGTTAGGTGCACAATTAACCCTAGCGAGAACGAGGCCGTGGTTCGCTATGCTCTAGATAAATACA
>NW_010946333.1:0-250 GCF_000633955.1 Camelina sativa
CCCATATATTATAATTCTTTGATCCAAAAAGAGCAGCCCACTAAAAAACTACTTTAAAATTAGCGAATGTTACCATCAATTGTCAGTTTACCGTCGCCGTTGTCGGAAGCACCGCTGCGGAGGTGGATTATTGTCAATTATGACATGTTTTCCCTTTGTCTCTCTAACCCATATCAAGTTCTTGAAATACAATCCTTCCTGTGGGGAAAGCTGCCTGAGAAAGCAAGTAGAGATCCACCTGCAGAACATA
>NW_010946334.1:0-250 GCF_000633955.1 Camelina sativa
AGAACTTGGTTCAAACGATCAGAGAGATTGATGGGTGCAGATCCCTTGAACGCAGGGCGTGGAGGCACGCAGTAGATTGATATCCAACCCCTCGCATGCATCTTGAACCCAGTGAGAATATCTTCTGTCACAGAACCGTAGATCCACCCTATCTGAAACCCAAAAGATGAACCAAGTTATATCAGGACAGAGAACAAAATACTGGCTTTGTTGTTTGGACGGTCTTCTATAACCTCTGACCTCTTTCCCC
>NW_010946335.1:0-250 GCF_000633955.1 Camelina sativa
AATTCTTTTGAGAGGCTGCTGTAATCATGATATCCAACAAAAATATACTGTATATGTTTATACACAGATAGCCATTTGTGGTTTAAAGAGCCTCGTCGTGGATTATATTCAGGTTCAAATAGAGTGCATAAGAGACACTTTGATATTATGTAAATGAAAACAAAGATGAGCTAGCTATATATGTGTATAAAGGAAAACATGAAACTTGTGTGAGGTGGCCATATGTGATGCAGAGAACCAAAAGATGTAT
>NW_010946336.1:0-250 GCF_000633955.1 Camelina sativa
TTTTAACAGATAATCCACAAGTTATGACAGTGTACGTAAACTTAGCTCAGGCACTTGTGAACCCAAGCACTGCAGAAAGTAGTCTGCAGCTTTTACAACGTATATGGGGTATCATCCAGAAGAAGATCTTCAAGGCTAAAGAGTATCCCAAGGATGAATCTATGGAATTTTCTGCACTTGCTTCTTTGTTGGAGAAGAATCTTAAACTGGCTGTGAAACCATTCAAGAGTAAGTCAGTAGCTGATCCTTC
>NW_010946337.1:0-250 GCF_000633955.1 Camelina sativa
TTCGATTTTTCCGATGATAGATCTATTAGTAGGGTTAACGATTCCGTGCTGTTTCTTTGGACTTGGATTTATTTTCAGGGTTCTTCGTTTTATTTGGCTGCTAAAAAAAAAAACCTGATTTTTTGATTTTCTTGGAAGAAGAGATGAAGAGACTTAGAGAAGATGTTCAACCTGAACCTGAACCTCAAAAGCGAAGGGCTGAAGTTTCATCTCGAGGAGAAACGTAAATCTCTCTTTTTCAATTTCGCTT
>NW_010946338.1:0-250 GCF_000633955.1 Camelina sativa
GATCGTACCAAAATATGCACCTATAGCATCCATAGCCCAACAACTCCTTCCATGGAGCCCGACAAGAGCCCTCCCTTTGCTCTCAAACACGATAGTTCGCCCACCCTTATGTCCATATGTAGGAGATGTTCTGTCTTTTGATGTCTTGAAACTTAACGACCTAACTCGGTCTGTGCTGCCACGGACTATGTCACAGGTCACCTCCATTGATGTAATATATTCATATGGATAGTCCACTGCAAACTGCAAA
>NW_010946339.1:0-250 GCF_000633955.1 Camelina sativa
TCCATCGAGAATCCGTCCGACACATTCATCGGGGAAACCCCAAACCCGTGGCATTTGGCGTATGAGGGCTCGCAGATTCTGCTTCCGTGGATTGACTGGAGTAACGACCAAAGTGTGCCGATTGACAGAGATTGCTCGATTGAGAAACTCTGGTGGAAGTGAAATTGGGGCATCATCAATGCCCAAATCAAGATCCTGAACGGATTTGCGGATATTGTCGCTCATTGTTGGTAATGGAATGGGAAGAACA
>NW_010946340.1:0-250 GCF_000633955.1 Camelina sativa
ATCGCAAAAATTTATCTGAGAAAACGGTTGTTTTGATCTAACAATAATACACACTTAACCTGATATTTTTAAAAATCTATTTTAGTATATTACAATAACTACATCTTCAACATAATTTCTCTTCACTTGACAACAACTGCTATAGTCTACTACCATATATCGCAATCACAAAATTTCAAATATTCGAAGAACCCTTAAATGAACTTATAACTTACTATCAAAATCTAATCTAAAGATGTAAACATTTAAA
>NW_010946341.1:0-250 GCF_000633955.1 Camelina sativa
TACGGAGATGGCATGGGAAGGGGTTATCAATGCCTTTGACGCAGCTCGTAATTCGAACCAACAGATTGTGGAATCAGAACATTTGATGAAAGCTCTTCTTGAGCAAAAAGATGGTATGGCTAGGAGGATATTTACCAAAGCCGGAATCGACAATTCCTCTGTTCTTCAGGCTACAGATGACTTCATATCTAAACAACCAAAGGTTACAGGTGATACCAGTGGTCAGATACTAGGTTCATCTCTTAGTGTT
>NW_010946342.1:0-250 GCF_000633955.1 Camelina sativa
TGTGTGTGTGTGTGTGAGGTTCATTCTTAGATGACTTTAACTCCACTTGGGCGTTTCCCTTCCATTGCATCCTTTTTATCACGACAATCTGTGCACAAGAACGGTCCTTGCCACGGTTTTAGACTTGTCGAGAAGATCGAACCCGCGTGGACTGATATCCCCTCACTTGGAGCCAAGTCTAGTTGACATATCGCACACGTGAATATCCCTCCTCCTGTTGTTGATTCCTTAGAACAATCACCTGATCCTA
>NW_010946343.1:0-250 GCF_000633955.1 Camelina sativa
TTTTGATAGGATAATGACTTGATGATGATGATTTTGATGACTGAGTGCATCATGTTGTTTTGTTTTCCTTCTTTTTCAAAAAAAATCATGGAAGTTCAAACGTAAGTCTTGAGCTTCTGAGCAAAGACAAGACTCATGTAAGCAACATCAGAACAAACTATGTCAAATCCTCCGTATATTCCAACTATTCAGTACTAATAGGCTAGCTAGGTGTGAGAAATGTATATGCGTTAGACACATGTGATAATTT
>NW_010946344.1:0-250 GCF_000633955.1 Camelina sativa
GTCTGATCCAGGGATAACCTTGCAGAACTTAAGCCTTTTCTGCTCCAACGCTATCATTTCTTTTATTCTAGGAGGTACTCTGCTTAGATCCTTGTCAGCTTTTGTCTTCCTCATATCAATACGCACCATGGTTCTTCTCCTTATCGTCTCCAACATCTCTACCATTGGCATATACCTTGCAGGATCTATTGCATTGTTGAAAGATTCAGAGATGTTGTTATGAACATCTACGCAGGAGGATGTTGGCGTG
>NW_010946345.1:0-250 GCF_000633955.1 Camelina sativa
TCCCAAAACTCAAACCAACCAACCGAAACGTATACAACATTCGACCAATAATGAGAATAATGTTTGTGTTATACGTACAAAGGTGATTATGTGCTCAAAGGCTCTTCTTCTCTTCAAAAGCGGAGTAGTACCAGCATATGTTATCAAACCTAATTCAGCTTGGTTTTCTTAGTTTCAAATAGAATATGAAAGCTGGAAGCTGTTACATGATTTATTGTTTCTAGGTTTTTGTATAAAATAAATTTTCTAC
>NW_010946346.1:0-250 GCF_000633955.1 Camelina sativa
CTGTATGTGAGATTTGTTACTAGGTACCTAAAATTTTGCCATTTCTGGGCTTGTTCTTACACTTTTGCTTAAAATTCAGGGCTTCAGTGAACGTCTTGTTACTGGGAGTCGTCCTGGAATTGGTCTCATGTTTAAGCAGGTTTGTATAAAAGTAGTTCTTTTTCCTCTTATTAATCATGTTTTGCTTTGCAACCTGTCTTTTAATGTTTTTGTACTTAATGCAACTTCAACTGTCGACTGTATTTAATTC
>NW_010946347.1:0-250 GCF_000633955.1 Camelina sativa
CAGCAGCACTGGTAAAAGAGCTTCGCGTAAAAACTGACGCGCCAATGATGGAATGCAAGAAGGCCCTCACTGAAGCCGATGGCGACCTGGACAAGGCCGAGGAAATTCTGCGCGTGAAACTGGGCAGCAAAGCCAGCAAGGCATCCAGCCGCGTGACCGCCGAAGGACTGGTTGGTGTGTACATCGACGCCGAAGGCAAACTGGGCAGCATCGTTGAAGTGAACTGCGAAACCGACTTTGTGGCCAAGAA
>NW_010946348.1:0-250 GCF_000633955.1 Camelina sativa
GAGAAAAACACCATGATTTTCTTTTTCCCAAGGAACCTCTTCAAGAAGGTCAGTAAAAAAATTAATCGCTTAGCACTTGGCACAACACAATAACCTTGCTCCAAGCCTTCATTTGTAACCTACAGTTTCCAGTTTCCACAAAATGAAAAAGGCTTGTTTCGGTAATAAAGTAAAATGTGAGTAAAGATAATAACATAAGTTGTGTTGATTGTTACCTCTTTTCGTCCTTCATCCACATCGATATAAACAT
>NW_010946349.1:0-250 GCF_000633955.1 Camelina sativa
AATTAAACTCATCAAGCAAGTTGAAGAAGGATGGCCAATATTCAGGGAAATGCATCATAGTGAGTAAACTCAACACGTATGCGCTCCATAGCCCACAACAACGCTTCTAACTCTGAATGTAGGGGGGAGGGGCTCTGTCTTAGACACTTGGCCCCCAACAATGAGGTTCGCTCCTCACCAACGCAACACTTCCAGCCCAATCCTGAATGCTCATTGGTTGCTTTCCAAGAACCATCAATTTGACAACAAG
>NW_010946350.1:0-250 GCF_000633955.1 Camelina sativa
ATTGTATTCAATAATCATATATATTGTATTAAAGACAAAACTTAAATAAAATTAAATAGAAGGTTTTTTCCAACTTTGCCTGCCAATGCGACACTTGGCGCTCTATATTTGTGACACATCTCTCTCTCATTAATTAATCTTAAATTAAATAGTTTTTATATACTTTTTTTTATTTATATCTTATATGGTGGATAGTTTGCTTTAGAAATAAAATTCACATTGTTACAAAAATATATTTCTTCCAACTTTT
>NW_010946351.1:0-250 GCF_000633955.1 Camelina sativa
CGCTGTTCTCTGCCTCTTGCGTGGTTTTGCAGGCTTCTTTGCTACTCATAGCCTGCTCAGCTTCCTCCATATCTACTTTGACTTTATCATAAGCTTGTTTGTGTTGTCTGGTCGTTGATCCTTTATTCCAACTAGAGCCAACTTGGTAGCTCCTTTCTTCCAACTCTGCAAAAGGATAAGAGAAACAAGGGACTCAAATACGCTTGGTTTGAAGCCAAAACCTACTAGCATTCATTTAAACCCTTGGCCA
>NW_010946352.1:0-250 GCF_000633955.1 Camelina sativa
GATTATGTACTAATCTATTTGGGTCTGGAGAAACTGTAATTGCTGAAGGTATGTTAAATACCTTTCTTTACTAAAGGAATTTTTCAATCATGCTCAAATGATCCTTATTCAATATTGTCTAGATGTAAGGACAACCTGTCAGCCCAACAAAAATGAGGGTAAAAGGAAGAAGAAAAGAGTAGTAAATCCTGTTTTAGAAGACATTACAAACCAACCTCACTTTATGAGAAGACATACGCAAGACAATCCA
>NW_010946353.1:0-250 GCF_000633955.1 Camelina sativa
GAAATTCTATACCTGAGACTGATTTCTAGATTTCTGTGCTTGTTGATACTTTATTATAGTCCAGTCAAATATATAGTCGAATTCATATCCTGAAAAGATAACATTTAACAGAGTAAGGTAGGTAAATTGATTGCAGGGAAACCCATCAGCTGAGGGAATTAAAAAGATGAAGAAGATATGTCTTTTACAAAGTACCTTCTCGTGAAAACAAGTCACGAAAGAGCCGCTTCAAGAACCCATAATCAGGGCG
>NW_010946354.1:0-250 GCF_000633955.1 Camelina sativa
GCAATAGAAATTAAAAGAGTAAAGGAGGAGTTTAGAAATTCTTCTCTTTACAAAGGAGTTCAGATCTCTCTCTCCCAAAAGCTCTCAATATTTCTCTCTCAAAAAGCTTCTTAGAAAATAACTTAAGGGTTTCTAAAACCTTAAAACACTATATATATATATATATATATATATGTCCTAAAACACGTCAGGTGTTGCAATTATGGAAGACTTCGGGCAAATTTGTAAAACTTCCAAAACTTGGCTCTCT
>NW_010946355.1:0-250 GCF_000633955.1 Camelina sativa
ATGCATAAGAGAAGAGCTCATCATAGATACCGAATGCCTCATCGTCAAACCTCTGCATCCGCATCATCTTTTCACCATACTTCTCGCGGAGCTGAGAGTTGACAGAGTCGTCAACGAGTTTAGTTTGAGGGCAGAGAGAGAGGGAAACAGCAAGTAATGCATACATCTGCTCATTCTTCTTGAGGATTTGCTCGTACTGCGGAGACTTTTGATGGTACTGCTTAGTCTTGAAAATGTAGAGGAGAATCTT
>NW_010946356.1:0-250 GCF_000633955.1 Camelina sativa
TATATAGGTAAACAATGCGGGAACGTATATATCCAAGCCGACCACAGAGTATACAGCAGAAGAATATTCGTTTATAATGGCTACAAATCTCGAGTCATCTTTCCATCTCTCACAGCTCGCGCACCCTTTGTTGAAAGCCTCTGGCTCAGGGAGCATCGTGCACATGTCCTCCGTAGCTGGAGTCGTGCATGTCAATGTTGGATCCATCTATGGAGCAACCAAAGGTACTGTATATACTCTTCAAAACAAT
>NW_010946357.1:0-250 GCF_000633955.1 Camelina sativa
ACAAACATAAGTAGCAGAGAAGTAGAAGATGATACTTACATCAGTGCCTGGTATAGATGTCATAATTTTCTCCTTGTGTCTGCGATTAAAAAAAAGTAAACCTTAGAACAGAACCTTTGCTCATATAAAACTAGAATAGCGAGACTACAGAACCTTTGCTCATATAAAAATTTAACAACCCATTTCAATAGAAGAGACTACAAAACCTTTGCTCTCTCACCCTTGCTCTCTTATATACAACATCATTCTA
>NW_010946358.1:0-250 GCF_000633955.1 Camelina sativa
CCTGAATCTTCTCTGACCTAGACGCTAAATCCTCCATGCTATCTTCGTCGATAAACTCGGATTCGTGAAGATTTTGACCGAAGGCGAGTCTACACACGATACTAGCGCTTAAAGTGAAAAGGGCTTTCTTCAAATTCACAGGAGATTGCTTCTGAGAAGCTTCAGAGAGTTTCTTGACCAACAAGTCATTCTCTTCTTCTCTTATATACCTAAAAGCGTTGAGTTTTTTCAAGCTGAATAGCTCGATCAC
>NW_010946359.1:0-250 GCF_000633955.1 Camelina sativa
TTATATTCTTTTTGGAAAAGAAGACTACTGGCAAATGTTTAGTTCTGGCATCTCAAAAGTACTTCATACAGGGGCTTTGGTAATAATATACTAGCCTGGAAAAATGTACTTCCACACTCTCTTTTATATGACACTACGACTTCTATAATGCTCAAACTGAAAATTGCTCGATGTAGTAATGAGTTTATTTATCTGGTTTAGGTACCATGAAGCTAATATGTGGAGTGGGAAACCAACTTATTGGCAGCTC
>NW_010946360.1:0-250 GCF_000633955.1 Camelina sativa
CCATCCTTGACAAGCTCATCCAAAGAAATCAACAATGTGTTCCCACAATTTGCATCCTAGAACTAGAACCAGTTAGCAATAATAACAACTGAGAAACCAAAAACAAGAATCTCTCTGGAGAATTCTTAACACAGACCTGTCCTACATAAGGAGATCCTCCTTCGTCTGGAGGAACAAGAGGAAGAACCTGGCTCATGGAATATATATATATATATATATATATATATTACTAACAAAGTTCAAAGTTCCT
>NW_010946361.1:0-250 GCF_000633955.1 Camelina sativa
ACGCCAATCTTAAAAAGGATCACAAATCAGACACCCTGAAGCCACTTTTCTGGAGAGTAGCTAGCAGTTACAATGAAGCTGACTTTCGGACTAACTTGGCTGCATTCAGGGAGATGGATCCGAGAGCTTGTGATGATCTGCTGAAGAAAGATCATCGGAAATGGTGTAGGGCTTTCTTCAGGGTTGGTTCTAGCTGTGGTGATACACACAACAATCACACAGAGTCATACAATAGGACATTGAAGAAGGC
>NW_010946362.1:0-250 GCF_000633955.1 Camelina sativa
AGAGAACATATACCAAGTCTACCAATGCCTCCTCCAGAAAATGTATCCAAAGTGCTCAAAATGCTATTCTGATCCAAGTTTCCAACAAAAGCTTCTCTATTAACCCCACCGAGTGGTATGTATATGCCAAGCCGAGAGAGAGCTAAGAACCCAAGAAGCTTCAAAAACTTCCCTGGTAATGGACCCTTGAAGAAATCTCCAAAATCAATGGAACTGTCCTCAATAGCAGCTGATGATTCAAAGAGTGTAA
>NW_010946363.1:0-250 GCF_000633955.1 Camelina sativa
AATCCGTGAGGCTGAATTTATAAACTCCGTCAGGTGATTGCTTATCCAAGCAAGCATTCAAAGCCATTAATCTCTTCTCTTCCTCTTCCTCTTTATCCACCTAAACACACACACAAGTCCAAAAAAATTATGATTCAAAGAGAAAAATAAATAAATTTCTAGTGATCAATAAAGAGAAATTTAACATTACCTCAAACCTGAACGCTTCTAAACGGTGACTAAACTCCATAGCTATTTCATCCAATAGTGA
>NW_010946364.1:0-250 GCF_000633955.1 Camelina sativa
CATCACAACCGCCGGCTTCTCGTCTCCCATCGCCGTTGAAAATCAGGTGATAAGGAAATCAAGTCGGAGAGAGAAATGCCGGTGACCAGTGAACGAGCGGAGAGGGAAAAGGTTGAGACTTTTTTGCCGGCGACTGTTCTTTCTTCTGAGCACAAAAAAAAAAAAGTGGCTAAGCTAACTCCAACTTGAAGCTCTCTGTCGGCTTTAGATTTTTCTCTCCTGATCTAAAAACGGATGCTAAATTACCCAA
>NW_010946365.1:0-250 GCF_000633955.1 Camelina sativa
AATTGTGTTGAGATAGGTACGCCTCTACTGGAAAGCTTACTACAAAATCAGATGTTTATAGTTATGGTATTGTGTTACTAGAGCTCTTAACGGGTCGTACACCGATCGATTCAAAGCGTCCGCGAGGACAAGATGTCCTTGTCTCATGGGTATGTTCAATAGCATATTATATATTTGAATTACTCAATACCTCCACGAGAACATGTGTAGACTTGTCTACACTTGTTTAGAAGTACTACTATAATATATA
>NW_010946366.1:0-250 GCF_000633955.1 Camelina sativa
GCTCTTCCTTGGTGAAACAGCATCGTGCCCGTCTTTAATTATATACTCCGCCGCACCACCACCATGCGCTCCTCCGCGCCTACATCTATCACGAAGACGACTAAATATTTAAAATTTAGATACTCTCCGTTTTGTTATTATAACATATATGACTATATGGATATATATTTTGTTCAATTATTTCTGAATTCATATCTTGTGGGTCCTCAGCATGGATTATCAGCGCCTGCGTAATACTTGCTTCACAGTG
>NW_010946367.1:0-250 GCF_000633955.1 Camelina sativa
GTTTATAGACAAATGTTCTCGCTACTACACTCCAGGTAAGAAATCAATAATCATATATATACAATCTTCCTACTCATTTTGAAACATAATTTGATTCCATTTTGTTGTTGTTGTTTATGTAGTTGTTGTTATATTAGCAGCATGTTTTGCTGTAATCCCGGCTTTGTTAAAAGTCCATAACCTCAGCCATTGGTTTCACTTATCACTCGTAGTGTTAGTAAGCGGTTGTCCATGTGGTCTTATCTTATCC
>NW_010946368.1:0-250 GCF_000633955.1 Camelina sativa
GGATGGTGTCCTATAAGAATGTTGTTGAATTTTTTGTTTAACATCTGAGTGAACACTTCCATCGCTAGTGTGAACAGATAAGGTGAAATTGAATCCTCTTGTCTTAAGCCCTTTGCTCCGTTGAAAAAACCGCAAGACTCACCATTTACTGAGACAGAGAATGTTGGCGTTGAGATGCATTCAGTGATTAGCTTGACGAAATGAGGTGGAAAATTGAGAGCCTTGAGTGTGTTTGTGATGAAAGCCCAGT
>NW_010946369.1:0-250 GCF_000633955.1 Camelina sativa
CTTCCGGAGACACGTGGTGTGGCTTTAGAAGAAATGGAGAGTCTCTTTGGGAGCTACCGCGCAAACAAAAAGAACAATGTTGTGAGTAAAGGTAAAGAAGTTGTTGATGAACAATGAGAGTGAGACAAAATTTGTTTCCATAAGATTCTCGTAACCGAGTCTTCATGGGGTAATAGACAATTTGACTTGCCATGTTTAATCGATCGATCATATTGTATATAGCTTTAATAAGTCCTTTTCTTTTTTTTTT
>NW_010946370.1:0-250 GCF_000633955.1 Camelina sativa
TGGAGAAAACATGGATCCAAGAAGATATCTCGAAAACCCGATATTCGGATCGTATGGGACCTGACTCATGCAAGATTTGGATTAGGACCTGACCCTGAATCCGGGTTTTACGTAGCTGTTATCGTATCCGGCGAAGTGGGTCTTCTCGTTGGCGATGGAAACGTGAAAGAGAGGCCTAGGAGACAAGTCTTGGTGTCCAAGAGAGAGAATCTGTTTGGAAACAGAGTTTACTCTACGAAAATCAAGATCC
>NW_010946371.1:0-250 GCF_000633955.1 Camelina sativa
AGGCGTGAACCGAATCATCGACGGAGGAAACCACCAACGATTTCTCCATCTCACGTCTTCCGTCAAATGTTTCATCATCATCATCATCATCTTTCGTACGACTTCTTCTTTTTTTTTTTTTTCCTTTTCTTATCTCCCAATTGAAGTAGCGATGCCTTGCGATTAGCTCTGCTTCATCTCGCCTCTGATCTCAAACCACTTGATTCGAGTCTCTCTTGCTCTTGATCTCTCTAAAGGTATTGTAGGTTTC
>NW_010946372.1:0-250 GCF_000633955.1 Camelina sativa
CGGAAGATGAAGGGGAGGCGAACAATTGATCCTCGTAGGACGCCACCAAGGAGTTGAACTCGATCATTAGCTGAAAAGTCAGCTCGTCAAGAAGCGGAGAAAATGATTAAAAAAAAAGGAAAGAAAGGCCAAAGGGTATTGTCATGTCATGTCAGCAAACGCCGGAATCCGAACTCCGGGCCGAATGTAGCTCCTCATTAGGCCAGCTGGGGACGCAGGGGGGACTGAAAGATTTTTGGGCAAGTCATTT
>NW_010946373.1:0-250 GCF_000633955.1 Camelina sativa
TAGAAAAACACATGGTCTAGCTCGAGGAGAAAACTTATTACGTTCATGAGGATTAGTCGAAACATAACACAAGCAACCAAATCTTTTAAGCAAACTATAATCTGGCAATTTTGTAAGCAACAGTTCATAAGGCGATTTGTTAGCTAAGACAGGACGAGGCATGCGATTTATGAGAAATACTGCAGTCAACACACAATCAGTCAAATATTGCAGGGGGATATTTGATTGAAAAAGTAAAGATCTGGCCACA
>NW_010946374.1:0-250 GCF_000633955.1 Camelina sativa
CAGATCAAGGCAGGTCCTTTTGGAACTGTCAAGAGTCTGAGAACTAATCCAACTATCCTTCCAGATGAATCTGTAAACCCAAGATTGGCAAAGATTCTAGAGGAGATTGCTGTCGATAAAGAGGTGATCGTGGCTCTTGCAAACGCAAACGTGAAAGCAATGTTGGAGGTTCAGATTGCTAGCATTAAGAGAGTGGGTATAACAAACTACCTGGTTGTTGCATTGGACGATTACATTGAGAATTTCTGTA
>NW_010946375.1:0-250 GCF_000633955.1 Camelina sativa
AGTAATCTTCTTCGACGTTGAGAGCCAATGCCAATACTCTAGCAATAACCTTACAAACCCTCCTGAAAATGCATAAGGTTTCATCATAGGTATACGGTTTGAAAAACTTAATTGTCCATTAATTTTCAAAAAAGTATCCATATATTTATTACGGACGGCTGTATTGCAGTCAAACTGAATCTACCCTCAAAGTTATTTGTTATTTATGTAAGGAAGCAAACATGAAACAATAATTTAGAAGACGAAAACA
>NW_010946376.1:0-250 GCF_000633955.1 Camelina sativa
TGAAACGTATGCTCACCTTTGGGAGATCAAGCGCAGGCAAAGTCTTTCGAGTAAGAAGCCGCACTTCATGACCCTTCAGTGTTTCTTCAACAATCTCAACAACACGATCAATCTGTTGGACTCCAACTACACTTACACCTTCCAGTTCTTTAAGATCACGACTGCCTTGAGGAACACATCCGGCTATCACAAGAGGCTTTTTCCCACTTCTACCCCTCGTTATAAGAGTAGACATTGCAGACTGACTAGG
>NW_010946377.1:0-250 GCF_000633955.1 Camelina sativa
GAACTCACCGAGTTGCTTTAGTTCACGAAGCCTGCCACAAGGAATTGGAATAAAAGAATCAGAACACAGTAGTAGTCATTGAAAATAATATAACCATGGAAGTGAGCACAATCCAACAACTTACCTCTGAAACTGCTCAGTGTCAATGAATTTTAAACAAAGCTGCAAACCAAAAGTGAACTATTAGTATAGATTACATATTTAAAGCCAATAGAAAACGTATGAACAGTCGTTAGAGAATTTTGAAACT
>NW_010946378.1:0-250 GCF_000633955.1 Camelina sativa
ATCGGGTTTGGTGGGTCTGAGTTTTCTTTGGTTAACAACAACAATGGCGGAATCGGAATCGGTAACGGTCAGTCTTATTATCTCAATCATCTCCAGTCGCAGAAAGATTTCAACCAGCAAGCTCTGTTTCATCATCATCAACAACAGTCTCGTCCTCAGAACTTTTTAGCCGCTCATATGGAGAAACAGAAACAAGAGATCGATCAGTTCATCAAGATACAGGTTCGTTTTATTCTGTAATAAAAAAAAA
>NW_010946379.1:0-250 GCF_000633955.1 Camelina sativa
ACAACAACCACACATTTATCACATTAAAACAACCTACAAACCCTATACCATCATACAATAAGTTCGATGTTTTACGCATTCATCAATGATGACTCGACAAGTATCTACCTAAACAAGTACTAAGACCATTTATCACAACCAACAAACGAAACCAATAATCAATGACACCAATTTAATTCATCCCAACACACAACCGCAAACAATATCTATCAATCATGTTTCTCAAAACAGAACAAGAACACAAGCCGTG
>NW_010946380.1:0-250 GCF_000633955.1 Camelina sativa
AGGTCTTCTTGCAAAAGATGTAAGATATTTTTGCAAGTATTTCAACTAATTCTCCTTATCATTTGAATCATCCTACTAAGGTTCTTATAACCTGAATTCTATGCGCAGGCACTTCAGCTACGAGCTGGTTCTTCATCTACAACACCATTCCCCCAAAATATGTCAATGGCTTATCCTCCTCTACCACATGGATTCATGCAACAGACCCTTTCCAGCATCGGACGGACCATAAGTTCACCATTGTCTCCTA
>NW_010946381.1:0-250 GCF_000633955.1 Camelina sativa
GCTTGTGAACCGGGTGGAAACCGTCTCTGCTGTTCCCAAGTCCTTCTGAAGTCGTAATGCTGCAGTGGTTTATACTGCAGAAAAGGGTGAGACAAGAGCTGACAGTGAAATCTTCTACGTGTTGTAGAACAGGATCGTACTTGGAAAGAAGAACAACACAAGCACCACATCCTCCTGAACCAAAACAACAACAATAACACAATATGAGACAAAGAACACTACAGTGAAAAAGAAGAAGAAAAGAGATAAT
>NW_010946382.1:0-250 GCF_000633955.1 Camelina sativa
TAACTAGAGATAGGAGCTGTATCTTTCAGATATCTGATAAGATTTGTATTGTTCAGGACCGCATCACACAGACGGTGATTGGAGCGGGTGAACAGGACAATGGTCTGTATTTTTATCGAGGGATGGCCTCTGCAGCGGTAACACGAGCTTTGGATCACCAACCTAAGGATGTATGGCACCGTCGTTTGGGACACCCCTCATCTACGACCATGGAGCTGATGCAGTTTTCTGATTCTAGTAGTAGTAGTAA
>NW_010946383.1:0-250 GCF_000633955.1 Camelina sativa
AAAAGCTTCATTATGGACTAATATGTAGCTAAGAAAAAAATAACAATACCTAGCTCAATGTTTGTAAATTAAGTTTATTTGTTTCCAAGTAATGCCACAAAAATAGATAATAAATACTAACATAAGAAAAAAGGAAATCTTGTTAGTACAAAATATATGTGATGGATCAGTCAAACTTCATCAACTTCGGGAGACTAAAATTAAAAAAACAAAAACAAATGTAAAAGTAAATGTTGGCCACTAAGCTTAA
>NW_010946384.1:0-250 GCF_000633955.1 Camelina sativa
AAATAAACAAATGAGCACTAAAATGAACAAACATTGACACATGTAATGTAATATATAATGTAATGCTTTTTGGGTGGTGCAGGTGCAGAAAAGATTTACCATCCTAGTGGTGGCCGTGGGGGGAGTATCGTCCGCGGTATATGTCAGAGATTCCCCAAGGCTTGTCTTCCTCGTCTCCCACATTTCCGTTCTCCTCCTCCGCCCCACAGGACTTTCAAAGGCACACAAGGACCTGGTCATTGACCTCACT
>NW_010946385.1:0-250 GCF_000633955.1 Camelina sativa
ATTGGATTAACCTAATCAAACAAAATCAGTTTGGTTGGGTTCTAATATAACCAAACAGTAAACCAGCAAACACCAACCCTTGTTTTCTTTCTTGTTTAACTTGCAGCCTCCCACCTTTTTCCACAAAACCAAAAAAGAGGAAATATATATATATATATATATATGTTGGGTTCATTCAATTTTGTGCATATTGGTTTTGTCGCGTTCATTCAATTTTGTGCAGATTGGTATTGTTGTGTTCTTTCCCTTC
>NW_010946386.1:0-250 GCF_000633955.1 Camelina sativa
TTCCACATTTTAGTATCTACTCTCATGTATTGGCTGAGTTATAGTTTGACGGGAACACGAAAGGTCACATCGATTCATGTGACGGCTGAGTTATAGTGAATAACAGATGAGTTATCAAAATGAACAATATATATGGCTGAGTTATCAAAAGAAAGGTCGATTCTATTATTAGGTTAATTTGCCAAAATATTGCTTAACTGCCAAGTTATAGTGAGTTATGACTGAGTTATAGGAACAATCTATATGGCTG
>NW_010946387.1:0-250 GCF_000633955.1 Camelina sativa
CACCAAGGACCTCCGCGCAACCGTCACTACGGCCCGCACATTCCCCGACCGGACTGTACACCGTTAGTCAAGGTTTTCCGTGCAACTGTCGCAGCAGCCCGCACATCCATATGTCCCAACGGTCCACAAAACCCTGACCTCACTAGTCAGGACAACCCAAAACACGAGATCAATCCCGACCTCCGAGGTCTAGATCCAGTCATTACGCTCATAACCACGTTCTAGACATTGTTTGCTCTCTCACTCATAC
>NW_010946388.1:0-250 GCF_000633955.1 Camelina sativa
ACTGCGTAAAGAAAGAGAAGATGGACTGGTATGCCACTCTCTCCTTTTCTCCCTTGCATACTTTTTGTCTCTGTGGAACAAATGTGAGCCACCATGACCATACCATGAAGAACCTTGTGATGAAATCACTGTATGCTGCTGTACTTTCTCTGACATGAAATGTTTATGTGCATGTTGAAACTTATCAGTTCAAACCCGATCCTCGGTTTGAAGAGGCGAAGCAGTTTGTCAAAAGTGGAGTGTTTGGGAG
>NW_010946389.1:0-250 GCF_000633955.1 Camelina sativa
CGTTTAGCAGAGAACGTACTAGGAATGCTCTTGCATGGGAAATTCTTTGCCATTGTTTATTTAGTAGTATATGATTTGCCTCTTACAATGAAATCATCATATTACTTACAATGAAATCATCATCTTATAATTGCGTTATCTAAAGCTGTGAACAAATATATAAAAATTAGAATCTCATCTTTTGTGAAAGAGAAGAAACAAACAGAAAAGCAACGGGAAAAGAAAAGTTGTTAGAGGAAAAATAATTTAT
>NW_010946390.1:0-250 GCF_000633955.1 Camelina sativa
ATCTGACAAAGGCACCCGACGTGGGTCAAGCACCACTACGACACATCGCCGCTGTAGTGAATCCCGGGCTGACGCCAACAACTCGAGCAAAGCACGGGAATTCGGTGCGCACAGCACATCGTGCATTTTGAATCGACTGGCCAAATGACGGAAAGGGTCGTACAACTTGGGTTGAGAATCGATCAAAATCAAGTTCACGGGTTCAAGATCAGGCACAGGAATCAAAGCCTGATTGAGCGTTTTGAATCGA
>NW_010946391.1:0-250 GCF_000633955.1 Camelina sativa
GAAATCAAGCCAAGTTTGATTAGATTGATTCAAGGCTCTAAGTTCTTAGGGCTAGCTATAGAGAACCAATATGATCATTTGGATTCCTTTGAGAGGTTCTGTAGTACGTTTAGGATTGGAGGTGTCCCCGACGATAGTATCAAACTCATTTTGTTTTCATTTTCGCCTGGAGAAAAAGCAAGCCAATGGGAGAGAACTATCCTATCTCATTTGGTCAATTCTTGGGATGATTGTAAGAAGATCTTCCTTC
>NW_010946392.1:0-250 GCF_000633955.1 Camelina sativa
ATAAATTAAGAAAATGGAATTAACCTGTTCGTTCATCTCCTGAATCATTAAGATCAGAGCTTGTGTTCGTGTAGGAAAATCCAACTCCGGCCGGTGATTCCAAAAACAGAAGGTTTGCGTCTGTTGTACACATTCAAGTTTAGTCAAAATAAATTCGATATCAGAACGTTATTGTTTCCATACGGTATGTAATGTAATTATTTATTAATTAGTTACCTGTGTTCCAAGAAAACTTGTTTAGATAGAGATT
>NW_010946393.1:0-250 GCF_000633955.1 Camelina sativa
GCTTTAAGAAACGCAGACGAGTTCTTCACACCGCTTCCGATTATAGCGTTCACATGCGCTTGAAGATTCAGATAAATCTGCAATTACAAATAGCAAAATTTAAAATCACCAGAAGAATTCACAAAAATATCTGTAGAGTTAATCGACGATACTGAACTCTTAGGTAAAACTCGAAATCGACTTCATCGTTTAAATTGGGATGGAAGCTTTGGATCAGAGTCGCTCTCTCTTCGTCGCTTAGGTTCTGATC
>NW_010946394.1:0-250 GCF_000633955.1 Camelina sativa
ACAAATGCCGCTTTCAGTATTTAATTTAGCTAACGCAAATGATATTTTAAAATTCTCTCTAGCTAACTCATATATATCTTCCAAAAGACATATTGTCAAATTCCTTTTTGTTATATTAAAATCATATATTCATATTGTTATCTTTTAATAGTACTAATACTAACATGAATATGGACTTTTCTGAAAATTGTGTATGATTTATCATTTATATAATTGAGATATTTTGTCGGAGATGGATATTTGACAAGTT
>NW_010946395.1:0-250 GCF_000633955.1 Camelina sativa
CAGACAAAAACAAATACTAAAACTTAGCTTTGTAACTAAGAAGTTTCCGTTAAAGATGTAGCTTTGAAATTCCAAAGCAGTATTACTTGTTGGCTAGTATGTGTGTTTTACATATTCATTTACTTTGCCGGGGACAATGTTAAATTAGCAAAAGTAAAACAAAAGAGAAGAGAAGATTATGCATGTAAACGTAATTGCATCCCAAAAAACGTTTTGTAAAGTTAACAATTTGAATAATTCACGGGAGAGA
>NW_010946396.1:0-250 GCF_000633955.1 Camelina sativa
AATACAATGATTTATATTATTATTCATAATTTTTTAGTTATGTATGTTATGTGTATAAGATAATATGTATAGTATTTGTAATTTTTTGTCAATAATGTTTTCTAAACATTAAAAATTCAATTTTTTAAAAATAAAATTTATAACATTTGAAAGTCTAATCTTATTTAACTAAAATTGTCTCAATTTATATTTTTTTTTTTTAAATTAAACAATTCAAACATATATCTATAAATTAATAATTATTAATTTC
>NW_010946397.1:0-250 GCF_000633955.1 Camelina sativa
TACATTTTGTATAGCAGTGTACAATACAAATACCATGAGTTATCATACTATCTTTTATAAAAAATAGACAACAAAATGATGATTGTTGTGTTAGTGAGAGACATCTTGAAAACATGGTTTGTTGCCTTAAACTTTCCCATCGATTTAGTCAACTGGAAATTCTCCATAAATCTCCATTCCCCATCCACGATCATTTTGTGGAACTTGTTAATTTGATATTCTTTTACAGTCGCATGGATAAGAGTTCCCT
>NW_010946398.1:0-250 GCF_000633955.1 Camelina sativa
ACATCATCGATTTCGAGAAAGGGAGGATGAGGATAAGGATGAAGGTTGGTTTAGCGCTATGCGTCGTCGTTTTGTGTATCGGCGTTGGTGCTTTGGTTTTGCATTTCGTTGAGGATTTGGGTTTCGTTGATTCGGTTTATCTCTCGGTTATGTCGGTTACTACGGTTGGGTACGGTGATCGGGCTTTTAAGACGCTTGAAGGGAGGCTTTTCGCCGCGGTTTGGCTTCTTGTTTCCACTCTTGCGGTGGC
>NW_010946399.1:0-250 GCF_000633955.1 Camelina sativa
TGACTATAAAACCTCTTTGTGTCAAGAAATTAATTTATCAAAGAAGAAGACTTTTTATTTTTATTTTGATCTAATCACATTTTTTTAAGTTGTGATGAATTTGCTTTTGGTGTATCTGATTATTTTTTTTCTTATGGAGTGGGAGGGGGGAAAGTGGGAATGATATGTAAAAAGAATTTAGCTGATTTGTTGTTTATTCAATTTTTTTGTTGGAGTGTCTAAGCATTGTGTACTAATTGGTATTTTCCCC
>NW_010946400.1:0-250 GCF_000633955.1 Camelina sativa
ATATATATATATATATATATATATATATGTGTGTGTGTGTTTTTTTAATGGCATTTTAAGATATTATAAGCAACCACTATCACAAACTTGATAAGTTTTTTTTTAGTTTTCTATACCCGCTCATACAGCAGATCAAAATATTTGGTCAAAATGTGAACCTTTTCACTAAGAAGTTGTTGGATGAGAGAAGTATCAGTTGAAATGGTGTGTATTATTTCAGAAGTGGAAGCATCTGAATCGAAGAACGAAA
>NW_010946401.1:0-250 GCF_000633955.1 Camelina sativa
CACCCAAAAGCTACATGACTTTTCAACAACGATACGCCATTGATTCTTCGCACTGGGGTGGTGCTAAAGCAAACGCGCCGATCTTAGCGTTTCTTGGAGAGGAATCGTCATTAGATTCTGACTTGTCTGCCGTTGGCTTTCTTCGTGACAATGGTCCCCGTTTTAAAGCGCTCCTCGTCTACATAGAGGTGTGAGTTTAAACCTTTATATATATAAATCGTATGTAGTGTTTATTAATAAATGCATACAA
>NW_010946402.1:0-250 GCF_000633955.1 Camelina sativa
GTCATGGAGAAGGATGAAATCATGAAGACAAAGACAAAAATCAATATGTCTCCTGTTAAAGTACCTGTATCATGGCCAACAGCCGTTGATCTTTCTGGGTGTTCTGAAGGAGATATTCATTTTGCTGGTAAGCCCATGTGCAGTGTTGGGTCTCAACATTGTGAAGACGAGGACATGGACTGTATACCATCAAGGAATTTACCAATGATGGAGGTAAATACTGGGTATGAAGTAAGAAAACCTATTAGTT
>NW_010946403.1:0-250 GCF_000633955.1 Camelina sativa
TTTTTATTAGTATAGATTGGATGTATTTGGATAAAGAATATTTTCTCAATTTTTTATGGAGATTGAACAAATATGTCCGATTCTATCTGGGCAGAGCTGAGGGAAGCCGTCAATTCTTAAATGGAATTAATATTATTTTTGACTAAAGAAAATTCTTTAAACACACACTACGAAGAAGAAGAACAAGGTTTTGTGCATGACATATCAAGTTTGAAAAGATTGTGATAGATCTGAGTGAGAATACGTTCTC
>NW_010946404.1:0-250 GCF_000633955.1 Camelina sativa
ATGAATGGTAACTAGTTGTCAAACAATAGGAGGCGCTCTTAGAAATCATATTCGTGTATAGCTCTATAAACAACTTCTTCTTAGCCATGCAGGGACTTGTGATGTATATAAGACAATGTAAGAAGTAAACCCATCAAACAGGGGATGACACCTTGTATCTAAGAATAATTTTGAGATTTATAGTGCAGAACATACACAATGCAGATCCTAAACCACACATCACATTATCTCTGTAAGCCTCAACTCATCT
>NW_010946405.1:0-250 GCF_000633955.1 Camelina sativa
GCAGATACCAGCAGACATGGTGGTAAATGCGATGGTTGCAGCCGCGACAGCTCATTCGGGAGATACCGGGGTTCAGGCAATATACCATGTTGGCTCTTCTTGTAAGAATCCTGTCACGTTTGGACAACTTCACGATCTCACGGCTCGTTACTTCAGTAAAAGTCCTCTGATTGGTCGGAACGGCTCACCAATCATAGTGACCAAAGGAACGATTTTGTCTACTATGGGTCAATTCAGCCTCTACATGACC
>NW_010946406.1:0-250 GCF_000633955.1 Camelina sativa
ATCATCTCACACACCGGCTTGATCCGGGACATTGCAAGAGTTTCTCTTGAGGAGGTCATCAAAGGATCGTAAATGGAAACATGTCTCTTTATAACATTTATGCCCACTCCTACCCAATGCTTAGATTTCCAGTTCATTGGAGCATATATAACGTCAACATCTGTAACCCACTTCAACCTTGGTTCGTGGTGCATCCTTTCCCTATTGACGATGTCAATGAGTACTTTGTCCCATCTGAAATTCCGTTTCG
>NW_010946407.1:0-250 GCF_000633955.1 Camelina sativa
AAAAATCCAGAATCAACCACTAACAAACCTTTTGATGTCTTCTCTGGACACTACAATCGCGGCTATGCAGAGCTGAAACATTTCCATACTTGTCACAGAGCAGCTGGACCTCTAAATGCCGGCTCTATACAAAAAAAGATTAGAAAAATGACATGTAAAGAAATGCAACGCATTACAGAGTCAAATTCTCTAGTAAAGTAACAATATAAGAACTCAGCTATGCCTAGCTCAAGAGATATAGTTAAGTAGC
>NW_010946408.1:0-250 GCF_000633955.1 Camelina sativa
TGTGCAAGAGTTGTGAAGGAAGATGGTTCCCATCCATAAGAACCCAGAAGCTGTAGTTTCTGCGTTACACATTCATTGGTTGGACTTAGCTTTCCCGATTTGATTGCTGCATCAACTGCATCTTCCGCCATGCTGAAAAAAAATTACTGATGAGCAATAATAACACAACTTTAACAACATTCTGCCTATTAATTTTTATAATCCCCTCACCTTCGGTAAGTTGTCCATTTTCCACCCGTGATTGTAACCA
>NW_010946409.1:0-250 GCF_000633955.1 Camelina sativa
TTACTCTTATGGCCTCAGGGCAGTCCCAGCCACCATGCCATCTTTCTGTATTTCTTGAAGTGACAGATTCACGAAGCTCAAGTGATTGGAGCTGTTTTGTTAGCCACCGACTATCAGTTGTGAACCAGAGATTGGAGGAGAAGTCGGTGACAAAGGAATCTCAGAATCGTTACTCGAAAGCTGCAAAGGATTGGGGTTGGCGTGAATTTGTGACACTTACTAGTTTGTTTGATCAAGACTCTGGATTTCT
>NW_010946410.1:0-250 GCF_000633955.1 Camelina sativa
GTTAAAATTCTGGAGAATGCTGGTCATTTGCCTCTAGCTTATATCACGGCTTCGGTTCATGGCTTAAATGATATTGCTGAGCGACTGGCAACCGAGCTAGGAGACAACGTGCCCTCATTGCCTGAAGGGAAAACTCCATCGCTTCTTATGCCACCGACACCAGTCATGTGTGGTGGTGATTGGCCTCTTCTGAGAGTGATGAAAGGAATATTTGAAGGAGGACTTGAGAGTGCAGACAGAGGAGGTACTG
>NW_010946411.1:0-250 GCF_000633955.1 Camelina sativa
GTTTCATGGCATGCCATTAGATGTCAAGGTACACTCTAAATCCCTAACCTTAAAGAAACCATCACGAACCCTTTCATCATATTCTCACTACTGTTAATAAAACGCAGATCGTTCACTTCAAAGGATCAAGAAAACGCCTAATGCTCGAGGCGTGGAACTTCTACAAATCTACTTCAAACATTCCAGATATGTTATGTCTTGTTCTAGGTAGTGGAAGAACTAAATACGATTTCTAAGCCTAACTGTTGTC
>NW_010946412.1:0-250 GCF_000633955.1 Camelina sativa
TGGGCCTGATGGGTACAGTGTTGAGTTCTTCACTGCGCACTGGAATACGGTAGGTCCTGACCTTGTAGCGGCTGTCCTTGAGTTCTTCGCCTCAGGGCAGCTACTCAAGCAATGGAATTCCACCTTGATATCCCTCATTCCAAAAACCCCCAATGCTTCTCGAATGAGCGAGTTTCGCCCAATTGCCTGTTGCAACACAATCTACAAAGTAGTTACTAAGCTCCTTGCAAATCGCCTCAAGGCAGTCCTG
>NW_010946413.1:0-250 GCF_000633955.1 Camelina sativa
AATAGATTTTACAGTGGTAATCTTTCAAAATCAATACTACTATTTGCGATTCAACTAATATTAGTTTGTTGAACAACATAATTCTTAACTAACCCAGTTTTTTTCAGTGTTACGAAAACTGCAAGGTGTCTAAAAGCTTTTTAAACAAGGATTTTTTCGGTGATGAGTTTTTTTTTTTTTTTTGGGTAAACTATGTAAATGGTAAGAAATGAAGAATTATTCAAGTTCATAAGTATATTTATATCAAAAA
>NW_010946414.1:0-250 GCF_000633955.1 Camelina sativa
CCAATCCGAACATACAAATAGAACTAAAAGACTTAACAGAACTCGAGGTTGGAGACTCGGAGGCAAAGCAAGAGGTGATGGAATTCTTGGACTACTGGGGCTTAATCAATTTCCACCCATTTCCACCAGCAGATACTGGTTCTACGGCTCCTGATCATGATGATTTAGAGGATAAGGAGTCACTGCTTAACAGTTTATATCGATTTCAAGCTGATGAGGCTTGCCCTCCTATTGTCCACAAGCCTCGTCT
>NW_010946415.1:0-250 GCF_000633955.1 Camelina sativa
GGAGCCACCACGACAAGTACCTAATCGCCAACGAAGACGAAGAATCCGTAACTCAAGAACGTAACGGCTCAGCAGGAGCAGCCAAATGGACCGTTGAGATAGTCCCTGGCTCCACCAACCTTATCCGTCTCAAAAGCGCTTACGGCAAATACTTAACCGCCTCAAACAAACCGTTTCTTCTCGGAGCCACCGGAAGAAAAGTCCTACAGACTAATCCTAGCCGTCTTGACTCGTCTTTAGCTTGGGAACC
>NW_010946416.1:0-250 GCF_000633955.1 Camelina sativa
CTCAAAAGATTCAACTCCTGACCCCAACCTTCAAGTAAAATAGTATACGACTTAATATCAGGCTCAAACCTTTTCTTTTTAATTTTATCGAACACCTTCTGTGCATCCCCAACGTTTCTAGATTTGCTCAAAGTATCAAGCATTCGATTGAAATCACTTGATTCCATCTTAAACCCATACTCTTCCATCTTATGAAACGCATTTATAGCTTCTTTAACCTTCCTAGCTCTAGCGTAACGTCTAGAGATTA
>NW_010946417.1:0-250 GCF_000633955.1 Camelina sativa
AAAACCATTGATGATGAAATAAGAAGAAAGAGAAGCAAAGCTAAGCAGCCTTTTTTTTTTATATATAACTGCAAGTAGCTAGGGTATGCAGAAAGAGAGAGAGAGAGAGAGAGAGAGATGATGAGGATTACGAGGATGATGATGATAGATAGAGAGAAAGAGAATGAAAGCAAAGGAAGAAGTTAATAAAGCTGAAGCCCTCTTCTAACTTTGCAGCAAATTATTGTTAAACCCACTTTTCTTCACTCTC
>NW_010946418.1:0-250 GCF_000633955.1 Camelina sativa
AAATTGAAATCGATCGAAACCTTTATTAAGCTTGATTACAAGCTTCTTAGTAGGTTGAGGCAGTGTAGCTTTCTTGCGAGAGAGATTAGCGGCGGCGGGAGTTGGATCTTCCTCCATGGGAAAGCCAACCTTGTCGGCGGCGTTAGGGTGTTGCGGGGAATGGTGGAGGTCGTTTTTGGCCTTTTTCATGGGAGGAGAAGAGTAAGAAGAGTCGTCGGAGGCAGAAGCGGCGGAGCAAGTAGAGCGTTTG
>NW_010946419.1:0-250 GCF_000633955.1 Camelina sativa
AGTCTCAGCCCAGCTGCACACCAAAAACTTTGATTGTAACGCTTTTTGTGACTTCAAACAATTGCTCGATTCTGTTAAAAAAAAAAAACCTCAAATCCATACTCTACTAATCAGTTTATCTGGGTATGTTATCTAATTCTCTAAAACCATATATCAGTTTTGTATTATGTTTTTTTTTGCTGTACCAAATTGAAAACAAGAGTGATAAGAGAGGGTGGATTTGGTCAGAAGAAGAATCTCAACTGCTTCA
>NW_010946420.1:0-250 GCF_000633955.1 Camelina sativa
AATGCTTCGAATCAATGTTTTCTCTCGGTTTTAGCCTGTTTTCTAGACCCAAAACCCTAAACACTCCAAATTCAACCCCAAGTCTTATAATTAGTCAAATGCATTGGATTGTTACATATTTTGACCATATAAAGAGTTACATTGCTGTTTACTGCTTCGAATCAATTTTTTCTTTCGGTTTTAGCCTGTTTTCAAGATTTAAACTTGTTTTGGGATAAAACGGGTTTAACTGTTGTCTAAACACTCCAAA
>NW_010946421.1:0-250 GCF_000633955.1 Camelina sativa
CTCACAATTATAATATTAAAATTACTACTTCATATTTCACAAAATAACAATGCAAATACAACAAAACAAACAATATAAAACTGTAATATACGTCAAAAATGAAATTCTATAATATTCTTAAATAATTAGTATTCAAAAAAAACTAATAGATTTACAGAAAATTTAAAAATAAATATTATCTCAAACAAAATAATTATTTTAAAAATTATAACAATAACTTTATTATTGTATTATAAATTATTTTAAAAAT
>NW_010946422.1:0-250 GCF_000633955.1 Camelina sativa
CCTTATTTATGCAAAAATACTCCATTTATCGCTAAACCACCAGTTTTAAAAAAAATCTTTTTCCCCCCCCTCTCTTCTTTGTTTTAATAGCTATATGTATATTTTTCTTTTTGACGTAAGATTATTTGGTACGGTAAAAAAAACTGTAAGTTACTGCATGCATAGATTTTTCTAAGTTACTGCATGACCAGCTAAAAAGCTCATACAAATAGAATATAAAATCTAACAGAAAATTATTTTGTAGAGGGGT
>NW_010946423.1:0-250 GCF_000633955.1 Camelina sativa
CGCAACATACCTATAACTCAGCCGTCATTACTTCTATAACGTGTTACAGCTTAGTTATTTAATATATGTCAGTGATTTCTGACGTAATGTCTAACGTGACAATGACATTTTGGTAATTACATTTTTTCCGATAAAAATACCCAAAATATTATAGTATTAAATTTTTATTTTTGTAAATTCTGGTAATATTACCTAAAATGTATAAGGGTGAATTTGCCTAATAACCAAAACAAAAAAACCATAGTATAAA
>NW_010946424.1:0-250 GCF_000633955.1 Camelina sativa
AATATGATGTTGTCGTGTTTTATTCATAACTCATTATTTATTTAAAGTTTCTAATAAAACAAAACAAAAAATGGGAATTGTGAGAATCAATTTTTAAGACTTTGTGGTTAACAGATTACGAGAGTATTTTAATATTCCAAAGCAATGTTCCATAGACTGTTCTATATATACTCAAGTATCACTTTCAGAAAAGTTTTATACATGAATGGTTTATACAATAAATTTCGATTATTAGAACTTGATGATAATT
>NW_010946425.1:0-250 GCF_000633955.1 Camelina sativa
CTAAAGCTAGAATCTTGTTCTCGAGATACACATTGTGTGGAGAAAGAGCATCCACCATCATTCTCCAATCCTTCACAGCCAAACCCATCCTCCTGATCATATCCTGATTCAGATAATTGCTCCATCCACCACGGGTGAGCTAGTACTTCATCAGCTGTTAACCTTTGGGAAGGATCAACACAAAGCATCCCCCAGATCAAATTCTTGGCGTATGAAGTTATATGGTCCCATGGCTCTTCAGAAAAACTCA
>NW_010946426.1:0-250 GCF_000633955.1 Camelina sativa
GAAGAAGGAGAAGAAGAATCACCGACGGAGCTAAACACGATCAACGGTTTAAGCAATTTTGTAATCATCTCTCCCGATAAGCTTTCTCTCAAATACACTGGCGTCGCCCAACACGGTCACGACGTCGGCGTCGTTCAGTCTAATAAGCCTGCTCCGTGTAAGCGTCTCGCTTACTACTTCGAGATTTATGTCAAAGATGCTGGTGTTAAAGGACGTGTCGCCATTGGTTTCACTACCGATAGCTTCAGAA
>NW_010946427.1:0-250 GCF_000633955.1 Camelina sativa
CACCACCTCATGGTGATCGCTTTGTACCTTTTGAGGAAAAACAAATGTTGTAGTGTAAGATTGCAATTGTAAGGACATAGCATCCAGCTTAAAAAGAAAAGAAACAACATCCATCGCCAAATTATACTACGCTGCATTTGTACCTTAGTAAGCGTTGGAGAATTTCTCCTTGATGGATGAACAAATCTCCTGTTTATTGTCTCTAAAGTTTCTAGAGTAACCGAGACCTAAAAAAAGATACGGATCATCA
>NW_010946428.1:0-250 GCF_000633955.1 Camelina sativa
CGACCCATAGAGAAAGTTTCGATCTAGATAAAGGGAAATGGATCAAACACGACGAGAATAGTAATCAAGATCACCAAGGGTTCAATCATCAGCATTTCCCACTGACCAATCCTTACAACAACACTTCTTCTTATTACAACCTCGGACATCTTCAACAATCGTTAGAACAATCCGGTAATAACGTTACTGTCGCAATATCTAATGTTGCTGCTAATAACAACAATAATCTCAACTTGCCTCCTCCTTCCTC
>NW_010946429.1:0-250 GCF_000633955.1 Camelina sativa
TAGTCTTTCGTGCCGTGCCTCGATATTACTAAAAGTGTTGTTGGGAAAGCCAAAATAATAATTATGTGCCTGCTCAGATCCACACGCGTAATCAATTTATAAAGTTAGTTTTTTCACAATATATTATACAAAATAATTAAAAAATTGAACTCAAAATTCGAATAAAAACTCTTAAAATTCCGACAAATTGACTAAGTGATGGTTGAGTTATTGACTTACACGGCTGACTTATAAAATATTTGTAAATTTA
>NW_010946430.1:0-250 GCF_000633955.1 Camelina sativa
TTGTCTTATCCGATCTAATAGCAGAGCTCACAAGCTAAGACTCTTTAATGTTCCATATTATTCCAAATGTTTTATTTTCCCTTGTACGTACCATTAAGCTTTCTGCCTTTCTCCTTCGCATATACGCTTCCATGTACATTTTAATAGAAACGAAGAATCATCTATTCGTATGTTTGCGATCGAGAGCACTGGAAATGTTTTTCTAAGGTGCTAAATCTATAATTCCAATAATTTATGGAACATATGTACC
>NW_010946431.1:0-250 GCF_000633955.1 Camelina sativa
TATTCAGAGGGAAGTTCATCTGGCAGTGAGAGAATTTTCCAATAATCTGAATCGTTTCCATACAGTTTTATGTCATCCGTCTGCAATCAACACAAAGAAAATTATTATGTTGAACATACCTGCAATATTATCTACGATAAATCATTTGGACAACTCAGCAAAGAAAAGAGAAACTTCAAAGCAATCAAATGAACAGCAGTGAGAAAATAAACAGCCACAAAAGACACGTCATCAGGCTTTTCTTCAGTAT
>NW_010946432.1:0-250 GCF_000633955.1 Camelina sativa
TTTACCTTTTAGATCAACACAATTGTCATGTGTCATACAACAAGCATCAAGATCATCACAAGGTTTCTCTCCAGGACATCCAAAGTAACCTATCCCACAATACTTCCCATATCGAATGATGAGACCTGAAGAAACAGAGAGATGGGGTTAAAAAACAGATCATGCACTAACGTAGTTGTTCTCCAAATTTCAAAAGAATGCAGACAAATCATCTTACTGTTGCAGTTCTGTACAATGCACGTTTTGCTGC
>NW_010946433.1:0-250 GCF_000633955.1 Camelina sativa
CCGCCAAAAGATTCTGGGAGACCAAGATAGAATCCTTGTCCTCCCTCTGTTTCAATTCCCAACCTCTGCTTGATGATGCTTCGATGCTCTTGGGGCACATTCTTTCCGAAATGGAGACAGGATTTCTGGTAGTTCACCCTTTGTCCAGATGCTAGACTATACTCCTCAATGATCCTTATTATTTGGCTTAGCTCCTCATCATTTCCTCGGCAATAAAACATGCTATCATCAGCAAATAGAAGATGAGAGA
>NW_010946434.1:0-250 GCF_000633955.1 Camelina sativa
TTTTTGATCTCATCGTAAGCCATCCTCAATGCTTCAAGCTGAATCGTGTGGTTTCCTCCGCAGTTGTTAGCGATGAAGAGAAGCCGAATGATCTTCGTGCGACCTTTGTAGAGCGTCGCGTAAGCCTCGATGTCAAGCGGTTCGCCACTTATGATAGTAGGTCTTCGATTAGACGTCTCTTCGCCTCCGTTAGTGCACATCTCCATCATCGGTCCACTCGCTTCGTCGTCTCGCTCCATTGATTCGTCGG
>NW_010946435.1:0-250 GCF_000633955.1 Camelina sativa
GGAAAGAAAATACGTTTTAGGAAAGTTTCAGAGCTTTACAGTACGGGAAACTTTTGGAGAGCTTAAAGAACCCAAAATATATCATGTTTGGTGTCTATGGAAAGCTGGAAGAGTCATATTTATCCTCGAACTGGAACCAAGTCAATTCATCCAGCCATCCGAAAGTTATGCCGGATTTACCAGGACGTGCTATAAACCGACACAAGAAGAACCGACTTAACGATGGGCTTTTGTTCAAGGCCTGACCACC
>NW_010946436.1:0-250 GCF_000633955.1 Camelina sativa
TGGTTTCAGTCAAAGAAAATAAAGAAAGAAAAAGAAGAGTATAGCAAGATGCTTTTATGTCTTAAGAGTAAGAAGATGGTCTCTCTTTAGAGTGGGGCTTATCAATATCAAGGTTCTCTCATAAAAATGGATTGAGCTTTAGAAGAATGCTAAAGGTGGTCTATTTGCAAGCTTTAGGAGCTGAGATCCCACTTTCAACCCTTACCTACCTACTTATGTCTTGATTATTTGCTTGAGGGCAAACAAAGAC
>NW_010946437.1:0-249 GCF_000633955.1 Camelina sativa
TGACTTTAAAATAACTAACTAAATAAAATAAAATTGCATAATTGTATAGAAAGGGATTTAATATTGGCTACCAACTGTATTTTAACATTGTTGATTATCTAACCAACGCTAAACCAGTTATGAAATAACTTTAGTTCTACATTGATCTTTGGAAAGAAAAACCAAGATATCTAGAAAATTTTAAAGACATTTATTTTAAAGTTTGACTTTGAATACCAAAATATATGTCACCTCTTTTCATCCATCATG
>NW_010946438.1:0-249 GCF_000633955.1 Camelina sativa
CTCTCTCCCTCCGCCTCTCTCTCCTTCCTCTCTCTCCCCATCTCTCCTTCCTCTCTCTCCCCATCTCTCCCTACGCCTCTCTCTCCTTCCTCTTTCTCCCTCCTCTCTCTCCCTTCCCCTCTCTCCCTCCCACCATTAAATCTAAAAAAGTAAAAATTCCGTTATTTTGTAATGTAACATGCTATTTCGTTATGTTACACGTTATGTCTACTGCAGCTATCTCCTCCCTAAGGTTTTGAGGGCAAACAA
>NW_010946439.1:0-249 GCF_000633955.1 Camelina sativa
CCAAATTCACCCAAATCATCAAAATCATAGAAAAACTATATTAAAAAATCAACAAAATATTTAATATTTAATATTTGATATTTCCTTCTTTTTTTGTTGTTGTTGATAATCATTAAAATTTGTGTTTGCTTGCATGGATGGTAGAGAAATTTGTGTGATACTTGTGTTGATAGAAAGCTAAGGATAAGAAAATTTAGACACTTTTTATTTAATGATTGTAATTTGTTCTTCGATTGCAATGAAACATAA
>NW_010946440.1:0-249 GCF_000633955.1 Camelina sativa
ACACTGTTTCTGCTGATAACTTTGAGTCTATACTATTCGCCTGAAACAAATTTTTAAAAAAGCTTATAAGTTAAACGAAAAACAATACACACTGAAAAAAGAGAGAGTGATTTGATTTGAACCAACGGTTGCAAGTTTGTTTACATACGCTTATAGTAATCATAAAATGACCTCCAGGTTTGAGGAAATATGATGCATTGGTAGCTATGATCGTAGCTTGGTCTGGTTGATTAATATCACATAATATGA
>NW_010946441.1:0-249 GCF_000633955.1 Camelina sativa
AAAAAAAAACATCAGTTTGAAGAAACAAAATGTTACGCCTTATCTTTAAATATTAAATAGAAATCACATTTGCATTGTCATACTTTAGGTAAAAAAAGAACATTAAAACACATAATCGCATGATGTCATGTTTTTTGTGTGTGTTTATAATTACATAAGCTAACAACTTAAGAAACAAAACTAATGGGGCGAGTTTGAAAATTCGAATAATATTAGGGGGTAGACGTGGTCAAATAAAAACGCAGTCGT
>NW_010946442.1:0-249 GCF_000633955.1 Camelina sativa
TCCGCGTTTTCTCTGTAAATATAAACACGAATGAATAAGCCAAACTAGCTCGCCTCTGTTTTCAGCTTTCGTATATCATAAAATACAAACTACTTTTACCTGTCGATAGAATCCGCATCGCCGAGGTTTTGCATCATGTCGTCGAACGTGGATCTGAGAGTTCCGAGTACTTCCATCTCAATTTCCAAGTTCTTCCACAGCTTAAGAGAATCAAGAAAAGAAATAAACGTGTTAGATTCAGAGATAGAG
>NW_010946443.1:0-249 GCF_000633955.1 Camelina sativa
ACAAACCTTGGTAGTCATTAACGGTGAGACTCTCTGTCCATAACCCTAAAATGGAAATGAGACACGATCACTGAGTTATCAATACAAACCATGGACATTTCTCATCTTAAAAGATCACAGCAAAGGTAAATTTCATAAACATAAGAATCACACATCTTTCTTTTTCAGGTAAGCATCAATGATGCTCAATGATCGTTCAAATTTTCCAAATCTTTTTCTATTCGACTTATCTGAATGAGTCAGATCAAT
>NW_010946444.1:0-249 GCF_000633955.1 Camelina sativa
CGATAAACAACATGAAGCATTCTTCTCTTGTCATTTTTAACAAAGCTGAGAAGATCATCTTGACTAGTAGCTGTGCTAGCTTGAGCTGCTTTACCAGACTCAGCCACTCCTAAACAGTTTACACTTCTTCTCAAAAGCTTATGAGAATTTAAACCAAAAAGCTGTGATTGAGGTACATCTGCAACAAAATTCAAAAACAAGAATTGATAAACTAATCAATGGATGTTGATTCCGAAACCAGATAATATC
>NW_010946445.1:0-249 GCF_000633955.1 Camelina sativa
AGAAATTTGAAACATAGCACAATTCCCATTCTTCTCCAACAACTTGTACCAATCTTAATTTCCCTTAAATCATAATATATCATTGCCAACCTTTCTCATTTACAAGAATGTGTAACGGCCAAATAAATCAACTTCTATAATCCACCAAAGCCGTTCGTTAACAATGTAATTTATTTCCAATCTCATGAATAAAGGCAGCATTAAACTCGGACACAGCAAAACAAAAACACGGGCTAATTTTGGAAGAAG
>NW_010946446.1:0-249 GCF_000633955.1 Camelina sativa
ACCGCAGCAGACCCATATCCCATCTACATAGAATGTAATCAAGAATTGGTTAGTCTTTCAGGGAAACCTAAAAGATAATAAAAGTGAGCATAGTAAGAAAAAAGTTACCTTCATAGCATTGGGGTGGACTGCTATGCGTACTATACGGGCACCAGAAAGCTTTGCAAAGACAACGTCCCGAAACTGTCCACGGTACTTTCATGGTATTTGATCTTCATGTAGTGAATGACCTTCTTTAAAAAAAAAAAA
>NW_010946447.1:0-249 GCF_000633955.1 Camelina sativa
TTTTGGCAGTGAAATCAACTTCAGATACCTTAGATTTTGCAGACTGAATTAGCTTTGAGTAACCCTCCAAACGCTAGAGAGAGACAGATGAGAAGACGAAGAAGAAGAAGAAGAGTGTTGGGAAGGGGAAGAGTCAAGGAGTGAGATGAGAAATGAAGAGTCGGCAAATTTTATAATGAATATGTTTACAATAAAATACTATTGGTTATTTTATTTGGGGCTCCATTACCCAAGACGGAAGATGAATTA
>NW_010946448.1:0-249 GCF_000633955.1 Camelina sativa
ATAACTTCTGAGACTAATTTCAGTACTTCTGATTTATGAATTGCCTGTGATAAATGTTAGGTTCTTAGCACATGAGTTTTGTGTACGGACCTTATTGGTGGGCAGGTTGAAGTCCCACTCTCACATTTTTTTGATTCTGGAGCAACTCATTGCTTCATTACCCTGGAGTGCGCCGAAAGCGCCAATATCAAAGGAGATCCTAGAAAGCAGTTGGGAGTTGTTAGATTCGCGGGAGGCCAGTTTCTAAGG
>NW_010946449.1:0-249 GCF_000633955.1 Camelina sativa
TACAAGAAAAATAACATCTTCTACTAATAAACTCAAATACGAATTATTTTAAAGAACTAAGTAGTACAATAAACATCAGAAAATGAATAAACACAAAGCACAAACTAAAGACAACATCAATGAATAAAGATCGATGCTAAGAAAATCTTGGAAAAATATATCACTTTTGGGCCAAGAATGACACTACACTATAAAAGATGGAACTCAACTACAAAGCTTTACAAAAACAGCCATTTCAAACTTTATAAA
>NW_010946450.1:0-249 GCF_000633955.1 Camelina sativa
AATAGTAACTAGCATCACATTCTCTTCATCTCCAATTATTGTAATCAAAAAACTAAAACAACTTTAAGAGAAAAGGAAAATGATTAGTCTTAATACTAATATTATAAGTTTATGACTATGAGCTAATAGCCTAATGCTATGATATGGGGTTGGGTTAGGGATGCATCTTTAGTCAATTAAGTAACATCCCACTTGTTCAATCCCACCTGGTAGATAAAGTCGAAGTAAATGTTACAGTTGTACTCGTTT
>NW_010946451.1:0-249 GCF_000633955.1 Camelina sativa
GAGGGCCTGCTACGTTCTGTCTCATTGTTGTATTGTTGGTCTAAGGCTTGTGCTTTCCCTGCCCCGTATAAGACTAGCTATGTACTTACTCCCTCTGCCTTGATTCCTCCCCTTGATTGGAATCGACATACTGGGCTGTTGTAGCGTGCAGTTTTTCCGTGTTTTCTGGCTTGACTCACATAAAGTACGTGCGTAACTGGCCCTATCATGTAGGTGCGAAATCTGTCTTCTCCTATGTCTTGTTCTCCC
>NW_010946452.1:0-249 GCF_000633955.1 Camelina sativa
CAAAAGTAAGTCCCAATGGCCTTCCACAAGAAGGTACTACTTCGTGCTTTGAACAATTCCCTCTTCATATAACAAGGATAATATATGAGAAGTCACCATAGAAAAAGTTAATAAATGTTAAAGAAGTTATAATAATGTCTTTGCATCATATTTCTATTAATGTATTTAACAATTAAGTTTTTTTCTTCGACATTTAATAATTTATAATAGTTTTAAGTAGAAATTTGTTTAAGTTTTTACTAAAATGAT
>NW_010946453.1:0-249 GCF_000633955.1 Camelina sativa
TTTAGCTCCTCGTAGTCTTTGAAGCTTGTGACATCAATTGACCTCCCAACTGACCCGGTTTTTTGAACCTGCCAAGTCAAAACATTCCCCAAAACCCAAAGATTTATATAAGTTTGGTGACACCAGAAAATGCAGTCTCTGTGGAATGATTGAGAGATAATCTTCTTACCTTTGTGTAGGTTCGGACCCGAGGTGTTGCAACTTTCTGCCATGATGAGCCTTTACTATTTTGCAGAAGACTACTATCAT
>NW_010946454.1:0-249 GCF_000633955.1 Camelina sativa
ACATCTTCGAGAAGAAATCTTCTGGCAGCAAAAGAGCCGATCTAGTTGGTTGAACAATGGGGACAAAAATACCAAGTACTTTCATGCAACGACCAAAAATAGAAGAGCCCAAAACAGGATCCAAATTTTAGAAGATGATGAAGGTAAACAATGGTCTGCTGATAAAGATCTTGGAAGAGTGGCTGAGCAGTTTTTCCGGAAGTTGTATACTTCTGAAGATGTGGGATATAAACTGCAGATGATGTCAGA
>NW_010946455.1:0-249 GCF_000633955.1 Camelina sativa
GAGCTTAATTTTGTTATGTTCACAGTTTTCAATACATCATTGCAGAAGTATCAGGGTTTTACTATTTAGTATTAAGTTGATTGATTCTCTTAATATAAATATAACTTAGTGAAACGTCTCTGTTGATATGCTTCTTGTTACTTCTTGTAATTCAAACAAGTACATTTAAAAATGATATGGAGTATGACAAGTTGCAAAATCATCTTTCTCAGCTTCTCAATAACAATTGTTTCCAAATATTCTAGATGC
>NW_010946456.1:0-249 GCF_000633955.1 Camelina sativa
TAGTTTTGTTAGTGATTGGAAACATTTTTGAATAAAATTTAGGTCTATGTCTATTTTCATATCAAATAATAATAAAAAATAATAATTTAGGAGAAATAAAATAACTAATTAAAAAAGTTATTAAGTAAAAGAAAAACAGTAAAAAATATTTTTCTTGATATATGAATTAAATAAAAACAAAAAAAATAATTTTTTTGTACTTTATAACTGAATTTTCGTTTTTTTTTTAATTAAAAAAAATAGATAACT
>NW_010946457.1:0-249 GCF_000633955.1 Camelina sativa
AGATTAAGCCTTTGTTTGGGTTTGGTAATGTTGTTTTTGGCTCTTGTTCGCATAGGATGGATATTTTGAGGAGGTGATGGTGGTTGGATTATATGAGGTTGTGGTGACGGAGATTGAGTTTCTGGTGTGGATTGTTGATGAGAAGCAATGGAGGATGTGTTTGGCAATGGTGGATGCGAGGAGGAAGATGACGACATTGAAGAAGATTGACCAGATTGTAATGGGCTTGGACTTTTCGAAATTGGGCCT
>NW_010946458.1:0-249 GCF_000633955.1 Camelina sativa
ACACACAAAGCACCATGAGAAGGTGCTTTTAGTCCACATCTTTGGAAACAATCTTCCCTCTTGTAACATGGTCCTTTGTATTTACAATCTTCTGAATCATCCATAATCCCTATAAAATTAATTATATAAATCTTATAATAATTATATATAATTATTATATTTTTGTAATTTACTTAATTTTGTAAGTGGTTTAAACTTTTGGTTGACTTAATATTTGTGTGAACCGTTGGGAAGCCAGGTACTTGTAAT
>NW_010946459.1:0-249 GCF_000633955.1 Camelina sativa
ACTGCATTGGGAACCTACCAAGTCCAATGAACATTCAGGTAGTGACAACACCACATTTGCGGTGTCCAACGTATTACCAAGCAGGCAAGCATAACCAGGGAATTCCAGGCTTGTTTCACTTGGGAGAACACAAGTACCCTTTTGAATACAGAAAGCCATCTGGTGAATGTAGTGTTGACTTAGACTTGGGCTGGCAAAGACCTGGACAATGAGACTATGAGTTTACCAAAGTTTAAATAGATGCTCACG
>NW_010946460.1:0-249 GCF_000633955.1 Camelina sativa
ACTGTAAAAGAGTGACCAACTAATTTTTATAAAAAATTATAATATTACACAATTAAAATTTTACGACCTAAAATAGTTTATTATTTGACTGAATATATGTTTTACCAATGTTTTTAAGTAATTTAATTTAGTATTTCCAAAAATCACTAAACAATTTCAATTGAAATCGAATCGGAATGAAAATCTTTAATCATAAGAAATTTTTTTATATATAAATAAACTCTTAACATCATTGGAAATATATTAATG
>NW_010946461.1:0-249 GCF_000633955.1 Camelina sativa
TGGTTCTCAAAAAAATAAAAATCAGACCTGCCGAAGACCAGTAAGTAGGTCAAGATCAGTGATCCATTTGTCAGTCTTCAACCACTTTGTGATTATATCACTGAGCTCAGGGCTGCAGAAACGTAGCCACCTCCGAGGTGTGATGCCATTAGTCTTGTTTTGAAACTTGTTTGGCCATATAGAGACATAGTCTGCGAATAACTCAGCCTTCAAGATATCACTGTGTAACTGAGCAACGCCATTCACCTG
>NW_010946462.1:0-249 GCF_000633955.1 Camelina sativa
GCAACTTCCTCTTTTAAAGTTGCTGCTAGACGACTGGGAATAACAACCCTATATGTGGGTTTTCTTCTTGACTCTTTCCTTGCTGTTATGATTTTCTTCTAGAACTAGGATATTTAGGTACATCTGAAGCAAACTTTTTTAATAGGTCAGCGCAAGACAACAGTCAGGAGATAAAGTAGTAAGCCAAACTATTAAAGTCGAAGTTTATTCCCCACCAAGACTTCAACCAGAAGGAATATTTCTTGTTCC
>NW_010946463.1:0-249 GCF_000633955.1 Camelina sativa
TGATCCGCCGTTGTTCCGGCGAGTCTCATGTGACTTACATTATCCTTTCTTAACAACCTCAATAACTGTTTTAATACTCTTTTAGATTTTGTAACTACTCAATTCTCCTACCGACCCTTTTAATGGCTCCCACGTTTCACTCTAATCATTCTAAGTACCATTTCCTTTTTCATCTGTTTCTCTGATACTCATGAAATTTAAGGAACTACTCATGGAAGCTTCACAGCAACATAGTAACAAGAGACATGA
>NW_010946464.1:0-249 GCF_000633955.1 Camelina sativa
CATTTCGAGGTTGACTTGGGAGAGTTCCGTAACGTTCTTGAGATCAACAAGGAGAAGATGACTGCTAGAGTTGAGCCTCTTGTCAACATGGGACAGATCTCTCGTGTCACCGTCCCAATGAACCTAGCTCTTGCCGTTGTTGCTGAGCTTGACGACCTCACGGTTGGTGGACTCATCAATGGATATGGTATTGAAGGAAGCTCTCACATCTATGGTTTGTTCGCTGATACCGTTGAGGCTTACGAGATC
>NW_010946465.1:0-249 GCF_000633955.1 Camelina sativa
TAGATTTCCAAACTTATACTATACCACTCCACCAGTTGGAACAAAAAAATAACTTAAAGCATAGCATCTGTCGGGTCAGAGATCTGGTATGGCAACTGATAATGATAACCGTCTGTATAGCATATCTTCTTGGAGTCTTAGTTGGAACATAATTCATATACGTTTCTTTAGCCGATATATAGTGTTACGTTTTGTAAAATGATTGGGATGTTCAGTTGTGAAGTTGCATCTTAATGTCTAAATCTTTGA
>NW_010946466.1:0-249 GCF_000633955.1 Camelina sativa
TCTAGGATCCCAAAGAAGCCCATGCGAGAAGAGGAGGTGAGATCTGTCAGAGTTATCTTCTACGTAAGGTTTCAAAGTGTTCAAAATTGGTCTGACCCCTTTATCCATTAACCAGCTCCATGGACTTTTGATCCGGCACTATTGCTCAACTGTTTAAAGAAGCTGAGAAACGAGGTAAAGAGATAGTTACAAGATTTTTTGCTGACCTTAGAATCTTGGAGTTACAACACTTGCATTAGACTCTGATTA
>NW_010946467.1:0-249 GCF_000633955.1 Camelina sativa
AAAGCCCACTCTTACGCTCGCCTTATGCTCCATCAAACTAAGAGCTTTGTTATAAGACGTTGATCTCAATATTTGACGTTGTTATAAGAGCTTTCATTCTATACTCAAAAAACACTTTGCTTCTTTTTGCTTCTAGAAACAAACAATAATGGGTGCTAACGTTTCTTCTCCAGACCAGAGGTTCCATCAGGTAACTCACTTACGTTCCATGAAGCCATCATGGACACCTCAACCTGAGAGTACTTATCC
>NW_010946468.1:0-249 GCF_000633955.1 Camelina sativa
GAAGGAATCTCTGTGTTGGATTTTGATCTGCTTTGCTCGACGGTTACCCTTCAGACTCAGGGGAAGTGGAGGAAACTCGAGAGGTCGGTGGGTGACCATGTAATGGAGGATAATTACGACGGCGGCGTTTTGTGGCTTTGCGATGGAGGTACAAAATTTTATGATGAAATATCTGTTTTGTTGAAGATTTGGCTTAGTGGGATCCTATTGTCGAGATCTGTCTCTGCCACAACCATGGTTTCAACCATC
>NW_010946469.1:0-249 GCF_000633955.1 Camelina sativa
GACGGAAGCGTCGCACCCACTTCCGCCTTCGAAGGTTGTAGAGCTATTGAAATCCAACGGCATTGCCAAGGTGAAGCTGTTCGATGCCGACCCAAAAGTTCTCCGAGCTCTCTCTGGTTCTAATATTGGTGTCACTGTCGGAATCCCTAATTATATGATCAAAAGCTTGAATGCATCCAGAAAGGTAGCAGAAAGCTGGGTCCATGACAATGTCACTCGTTACTTCAATGGTGGAAACAGAGTTCGAAT
>NW_010946470.1:0-249 GCF_000633955.1 Camelina sativa
AGTATTTAGGATTAACGAGTCTGATCTACACATCAAGTTTCAAACATATTGGATTTAGATTTATCAGCCCAATGTTTGAAAGTCAAGACTTGATTCAATCCTAAGCTAATTATCCAAAGTATGATGTTTTGTCTTTTATGGTGTTGTATAGAACCTGGCGAACCCGACAGCTTTACTTAGTGGATTGATGATGCTGCGGCATCTGAAACTCAACAAACAAGCAGAGCAGATCCACAGCGCCATCATCAA
>NW_010946471.1:0-249 GCF_000633955.1 Camelina sativa
GCAATAGGATAAATCCTATTGTCTGCATCCCTTCCAACAGCTGCTAGTATCTCACCTTTCAATTCCCATTTCAGAAATGCTCCATCAAGTCCTATAATAGGACGACAACAATTCTTCCATGTTCTTCTTAGCGCCGCAAAACAGACATAGAACTTGTCAAATTGTTGCTTACCACTAGCCTGCGGAATGGTGACTATCTCTGTGTGAGAACCCTCGTTAGACCTCTTCAGCTCTCTCTCGTAGTCCCAC
>NW_010946472.1:0-249 GCF_000633955.1 Camelina sativa
ACTTCGATGATTCTTAAAGCATCTTCTGCGGTCAGCGAGTCGAAGAACGCCCTGCTCTCGTCGCGCTCCTGAATTGTGAAGATTAGATCAACAAGAACACCCTTGAAGATATTGAAGTACTTGTAAGCATACTGAACAACTTGAAGTGGTGTCAATATAGCATTAATAGGCCTAACTAGAGTCTTGCCTTCTCTTCCTTCCTCTGGATCCTCAACCATAATGACCTCGGTTGGCATATTCATATTCCTC
>NW_010946473.1:0-249 GCF_000633955.1 Camelina sativa
ATGGAAAGAAGGAGCGTTGAGGCATCACAGCGAGAAGCTAGCTATTGCATTTGGGTTGATTAGTACAAAGCCTGGGACTAAACTTACAATCGTGAAGAATCTAAGGGTGTGCAGAAATTGTCATGAGGCCACAAAACTTATATCAAAGATTTACAAAAGGGAGATTATTGCTAGAGACAGAACTCGGTTCCATCATTTCAGAGATGGTGTGTGTTCTTGCAATGACTACTGGTAGCCATCATTTTAGAA
>NW_010946474.1:0-249 GCF_000633955.1 Camelina sativa
GAAATTGATCTGCTTATTGTCATTCTGCCCGACAATAACGGATCATTATATGGTATGTACCATGTTCTATGCGCTTCATTGTCTGCTTTTACTTATTACACACTTTTGGTTGTTCTTTTTCCTTATATGATCTATTGCAGGTGATTTGAAACGCATATGTGAGACCGAACTGGGCATTGTCTCTCAATGCTGTCTGACGAAACATGTCTTTAAGATGAGCAAACAATACATGGCCAATGTTGCGTTGAA
>NW_010946475.1:0-249 GCF_000633955.1 Camelina sativa
GACATAAAGCATGCTCAGTTACGTTGTCCTGTACGTGTACCTTCTGACTTCCGTTGCTCTCTATCTCTTGAACTTATGACTGATCCAGTCATTGTGGCATCTGGTCAAACATACGAACGGGTTTATATACAGAAATGGATCGATATGGGACTCATGGTTTGTCCAAAGACAAAGCAGGCTTTATCTCATACCACTTTGACACCTAACGTCATTGTCAGGGCTTTTATTGCCAGTTGGTGTGAAACTCAC
>NW_010946476.1:0-249 GCF_000633955.1 Camelina sativa
ACAGTAATGCATGGATCAAACCAGATATCCAGGGATGGGGTTGTTCAATCATTGAAGGAATTAGCCGGGAGACCAGCTGAACAAGTTTTTGTAAACAGTGTGAAGCTGCCCAGTGAATCTGTTGTGGAATTCTTTACTGCTCTATGTGGTGTTTCAGCTGAAGAACTGAAACAGTCTCCTGCCCGTGTTTTCAGCTTGCAGAAGCTTGTTGAGATCAGTTATTACAATATAGCTCGTATTCGAATGGTA
>NW_010946477.1:0-249 GCF_000633955.1 Camelina sativa
AACCAAGACATGGTCGATGTCTTGTCTCTCACGCAAGCCATAGACATGGTCGAACTCCCAAAAGATAGTTCTGAATCGGATGATGGAAGCAGCGGAGGAGGCGACTCAAACGGATACTTAACAATGGAGAGCACAGAGCGAAGCGAAGAAATGTCACCAAGTTACATAATAGAGAGGTTTCTACCGGATGCAGCGGCTTTAGCAGCCGTGACATCAGCGGCTAGCCAAAGGAGGAGGAAGAAGAAGCTC
>NW_010946478.1:0-249 GCF_000633955.1 Camelina sativa
ATACATGAAACTAGCAAAGGAGAGTAAGAATGAAAAACTAACCCTTTTCCTAGAGGAGACAAACAAAATCTTTGTTAGTTTGGGAGCTGCAGTCCAGCGTCAGAAAGATGCCAAAATTTCAGAAGGCATCAAACTACTGAAAGGCTCAGAATCTGACTTATCTGAAGTTGATGCTCCCGAGGATGTGCTTCCTGACCAAGATATTGAGATCATCGAGTCTGACAATAATGATGATTCTAATGACTTACT
>NW_010946479.1:0-249 GCF_000633955.1 Camelina sativa
AAAAAACACTTTCACTACATTAGTACACATGATGTGGCTTATTGGGCGCGCAGCTTTTCGCAGGATTTGGAGAGGGCATCTCGAGATCATTACAGTAAACGGTGCTGGGGTGTGGGTTGGGGTTTGGGTTTTAGGCTCGTCGCTCTCTCTCCTAATTTCAGAAGGCTATCCGTTGAGCAAACCGTTAGTGCTTACAGAAGATCGAGCAAGAGAGCTATATTTCTTGATTACGACGGTACTTTAGTTCCT
>NW_010946480.1:0-249 GCF_000633955.1 Camelina sativa
AACCACTTGCCAACTTGGCTCGAAAACCACCTCTTCCTCTTCAAGGATTTCTTTTTTCCGATCCTTTCTCAACACCAACACTCTCTCGGTGATCTCTCTTTCTTTTCTCTCTTACTCATCTTCACTCTTAATTTTCTCTCCTTACCCCCTTGTGTCTTGGGCGAAAATGAGAGAATTTAGGCTCTATTTATAGAGATTTTTGGGCGGTGGAGATGGCCAATGCATGTTGCATGCTCTCTCTTCATTAGT
>NW_010946481.1:0-249 GCF_000633955.1 Camelina sativa
CAGGTTTTATTAAAATAGAAACGATTCTATTCCACATTTTGTTTGATATTTCCTACTAAAATCGGATGGAATCCAATATATACTATTCATGACTATTGACAATATCAGTGGTGTGGTGGGAAATGTAATTTGCCTAATGAGAAAATCAGAGGAAATATAATAAGCGCGTGAGTGTTATTCGCTATATGCTTGATCTTCCTTTAGCTATCGAGTGTTGAGTCTAATTATTAGACGTGGCATGAATTGTAC
>NW_010946482.1:0-249 GCF_000633955.1 Camelina sativa
GACACGAAATCGAGGTTATAAAGAACAAGAACCATCCCCAAAACGCTCAAGAACACGAGGATGGGACCAAAGATCCACAGCATCAGTGAAAACCCGGCGTAGAACAACCTGTTCCCTACCGTGTTGAGAAAGATACCCTTCTCGAACATCTCGCTGACGTGCTCAGACGTGAGGAATAAGCAACCGGAAAGATTAGGGTCTAAATTAGGGATGTTAACGAGAATGGCGACTTGGTTTAAGAAACGGATG
>NW_010946483.1:0-249 GCF_000633955.1 Camelina sativa
GATCTAGCTCGAGGCCAGAAGCTTCAACTTTGGGGAGGAGAACCTATTGAATCTGGATTCAGTTCTCTCGTATCTGCTCTTTGTTCAGGAGGGTCTCAAACAAAACATGGAGACGGAGTTTCAGTATCACCTTCTTGGATTGCAGCTGGTTTTAGTTCTGGCCAGTGTAGGCTATTTGACTTGAGGGAAAGTGGATTTATTTCCTCCTGGAGAGCTCACGACGGATACGTGACAAAGGTGAATTAAGCT
>NW_010946484.1:0-249 GCF_000633955.1 Camelina sativa
AAAACATTGATTCTTCTTCATATCAAGGTAACAACAACAACACACACGATCGATTTATCATTCTTCTCGACGTGAACTGTTTCTTCTATACATGCGTTTTAGCTAGGTCTTTCTTTACGACGCCGTTTTATACATGTATATGATGAATAAACACGCTTTGGATTCCTCTTCGTCATTTTTGTTTACGGGTTGTTGAGATTTCATTCAAAGTTTCAAACTTTGCAAAAATGTTTCCCCCCCCCCCCCCCC
>NW_010946485.1:0-249 GCF_000633955.1 Camelina sativa
TTTTTTTATTAGACAAAAACATGTTTTAATATGTGATTACTACTAGATTAGACCGATCAAGAATTAATCAGAAATGTTTTGGCAGTCTCCGCTTTGAACGTGATGTTTACGAGCTTAAATTCACCGTCGAAACTCAAAGGCTGGAAATCTAGCGGAGGTGATCCCTGCGACGGTTCTTGGGAAGGCGTCAAATGCAAAGGCTCTTCCGTCACCGAATTGTATATAATAACAACCCTAATATATTTTAAA
>NW_010946486.1:0-249 GCF_000633955.1 Camelina sativa
AAAAGATGAAGGCGGCGCAGAGGCCGATCCACGCCGTGACGACATGGGTTCGCCGGCAACCACCAAAGGTTAAAGCTTTTCTCGGTGTTGTATCAGCCATGACTGCTCTGGTTTTGCTGAGAATGATCGTTCATGACCACGACAATCTCTTTGTCGCTGCTGAGGCTGTTCATGCCCTTGGTATCTCCGTCCTTATCTACAAACTCACCAAGGAGAAGACTTGTGCTGGTACTCATCGATTTCTTCCCA
>NW_010946487.1:0-249 GCF_000633955.1 Camelina sativa
TACAAACATGTCTGCCAGTATGAAAATACACTTGTGACTAGGTTCTACGGTGTGCATTGTATTAAACCTGTTGGTGGCCAGAAGGTTGGTGTTGTTCATCTACATTTCATAAGACTCTTTTTTTGCAAGGGACAATTTCTCATGTTGTTTACCATCTTACCAGACTCGGTTTATTGTTATGGGGAACTTGTTCTGCTCGGAATATAGAATCCAGAGACGGTTTGATCTGAAAGGGTCTTCCCATGGACG
>NW_010946488.1:0-249 GCF_000633955.1 Camelina sativa
ACACACAACTAAACTAATACAGCCTACTCTCCCAAGTTTTAATTATTAATTACTTTTTAATAATAATCCCTATTTAATTATAATGATAGTTCCATTTTTATGTATTTGTTTTCTTCTATTAAATTAATAACCGTTGCAAGTTCAGTAAATGATCCAGCTTAACTAACACATAATTATAGACTTGGAACTATTCGTTTATCAATTATTTTATTCAAAATAAAATTGCATTTCTTAAAAGACAAAACTCTT
>NW_010946489.1:0-249 GCF_000633955.1 Camelina sativa
AGGCCATTCTTAGCTACAGCTGGGGCTGTTATTGATGTGAAGATGGGAACTATCAAGCTCCACCTGACTGAAAACTTCACTATGAAGTTTGACATCAACAATCCCACTAATCTGCCTTCAAAATATGATCCAACTTACACTATCAAAAGAAAGGAGGATCATGAGGTCTTAAGTGAGGAAACTGCTTCAAGGGGTAAGCTATCCTTTCAAGAAGATTCAGTGGAGAAGCTTAAGAATTCTGTTCAAGAA
>NW_010946490.1:0-249 GCF_000633955.1 Camelina sativa
CAGACAAGTGAGAAAGATATTACTTACCAGAGAAGGGATGGTGCAGTCACCGTATACAACAATGCGCACTCCATATAAAGCACCATGTCCTGTTTGCTCCCTGACGAGCCGCCATTTCCTTGGGGACTCGAGGCTTATCGCACCATCAGCACTAAGACCAGTGCTGTGCCATTCATAAGGCTCCTCTGGTAATAGTTTCCCAGCTTCCTTTGAATCAGCCACATAGTCAGTCTTCAGAATCCAACTGCA
>NW_010946491.1:0-249 GCF_000633955.1 Camelina sativa
GAAACACTTATTGACATGCTTAGGAGCCAAGGAAGTGAAGATTCTATTCCCACGCCTCAACCAAGGACGTGGCGACCCTATCCCCCTTCCTTCTTTTGAATTTAGTCTAGATTCTTCTATGACCGTTGTATTTGGTCATTGCCTTGATTTTCTTTTGCTTTTGCTTTTAGGCCAAGTTTGTGGTTTAGATCAAGGCCACGTTTTCTAGGGTTAAGAGTCTCCATTTGTAAGCCTATCTATATAAAGGCC
>NW_010946492.1:0-249 GCF_000633955.1 Camelina sativa
AAAACCACAAACTATTACCAAGCTGGAGCATTGAAAGAGAGGAACCTGTTTCAGCTGTTTGTTATAATCCGTGATTTCTTAGGGATGGTTGATAATGCCTGTAGTCAGATCGCAAGGAATCAGCGGAAACCACAACAACGACCTGCAGCAACAGTAGCAGGAGCATCAACTTCAACAGCAGAAACAGCGACCGTTGCTGCTACACCGCAAAGGAATGCAGTTAGATTTCCAATTCTGCCTCCAAATTTC
>NW_010946493.1:0-249 GCF_000633955.1 Camelina sativa
ACATGTGTTCTGTAAAAGAGCATGTGTAAATCTTCTTAGAACAGATCGTATGCAATAGATCTTTCATCATTCTTTTTTTTTTGTCATCTGTTAATATTAATAAACTAAGTGGAATACAAGGTGAAATACAAGCTAAAACCGGTAGAATACAAGATTTCCCCAGAGTCTAATGCTCAAAAGAGGAAAACAAAACCGGCGGACAAGTAGAAATCTCCGGAAACATAAGTGAAACCAACAAAGAAATAAACT
>NW_010946494.1:0-249 GCF_000633955.1 Camelina sativa
GTATATAGATGGACCGTGTTCGGGAGTAATCCCTTTGTTCCAATGGGGAAATTCTCCTCGATAGTACCTGTAGTTACAGTCGGGTCCATATCGAAAGGATGGATAGTCCCAGGATGGCGAACCGGCTGGCTTGCACTGCACGATCTAAATGGTGTCTTCAAAACCTCCAAGGTTGGTCCGGAAAACAGCAATATGCATTCTTTTCCTATATATAATTCTATATTAGATTAACACTAAAAAAAAAAAAAA
>NW_010946495.1:0-249 GCF_000633955.1 Camelina sativa
TCCAGTTTCACATGGCAACATAAAATCTTAAGCCATGGATTCTCAAGGTATATTCTTCTTGCCTTTGACCATGTCCCATCAAGAACAATCAGATTCTTTAGCTTCAACTCTTCTTCTTTCTCTTTTAGATCATTGATCTTCACCGATTCTTCGCTCGGGAACAACAATGCTGATCCAGGAGGAACCTCGAGCTCGAATTCTCGCTTCCCTTCTGAAAACTTTGTTACCACAAACCCTTTTGCCAAGACA
>NW_010946496.1:0-249 GCF_000633955.1 Camelina sativa
GTTGGCACAGGAGGAGCATGATCTGAAGGTAATTCATCCTCGGGGACAGCCGCGAGGTCCGGTCCATTCTCTGTACTGGTCGGACTTGACTCAAGCCGTGTAGGGGCCATCGGTGGAGATGAATTCCCAAGGTGGTCGAGGAGGAATTTTAGGCTAGAGGTCCGGTCATTAGGTGAGGAGGAGAGGTCTTTGAGGCTGTTCTAGTCCTTGTTGTCAAAATAGCCCACATTTTCCATGAAGCGAACATCT
>NW_010946497.1:0-249 GCF_000633955.1 Camelina sativa
GTTGTTTATAAGTGACATAGCACATGTAGCTAGATGTAATAAACGATCTGGTGATCTTGAATACATATGTCTATTTCTACGTAAACAATAAAACACAATAATTGAAATTTGAAAATCGGTTGAATTATCATAGTATAAAAATATCCTCACACCAATTGAGTTTGGATCTATCATGCAAATACTGATAACAAAACAAAATAAAAAGAATTATATGTACTCATATAGAAAAATAATAATAATGTCATAGCA
>NW_010946498.1:0-249 GCF_000633955.1 Camelina sativa
AATGTCGGACAAGGTGGCGGCGTGAGCGGAGTCCTGGTAAACGGGTTTGTCTTTGTTGAACCTGGTCTTGCTGTTGCGTCGTCTGTGCTTGAAGGAGAAGGAGAGCTTCTTGGGATGCTTACTAAGCACCCAATTCTTAGAGGATGAGAAAGAATGGGAAGACGAGAGTTGCAGCTTCTCTGTCTCTCGTTTGATCTTTGACAGGTAACCATGCAGCGATTTCTGCAACGGGTTTGGCATATCTATCCT
>NW_010946499.1:0-249 GCF_000633955.1 Camelina sativa
GCAGAGGATCTTAGCTGGGAAAAGAGACTCCATATAGCCATAGACTCTGCACAAGGTTGGTCCCAGTTTTGACATCCTTGATTTCTCAGAACTTAACCAAGAAACCAAACCTGATTTAGCCTGGACCTTGGCAGGTTTGGAGTATTTACATGATGGATGCAGGCCACCAATAGTACACAGAGACGTAAAAACAGCAAACATCCTATTAAACGATAACTTGGAAGCCAAGATTGCTGATTTCGGCCTTTC
>NW_010946500.1:0-249 GCF_000633955.1 Camelina sativa
ACGAAGATGTTGTCAAGAACCGCACCGTGAGAACATTTTGTGTTTTTTCAAGGTTCCTTAAATGGTTTCACTACACATATTGTTCTTATTAAGCCCTATGTTTTTTTTTTCCCTTTTGCAGAAACTAGACGATGTCCAAGAGTTTCTAAAGGTGCCAAAACTCAATTTAAAGAGTAGGCAAGTAAAGATTCATCATGGTCCGTTGTCACAGCACGTACAAAACTGGGAAGAGGTTCAAACGACACTGAA
>NW_010946501.1:0-249 GCF_000633955.1 Camelina sativa
ATAACCAGTCAGCAAAACCTGTGGCAAAAATATCGTTTGGGCATTTCCCGTTGTCATTCACAGCGCTGTCACGTTCTCAAAAGAGCCTTAAAGATGTTTTTCTGAAGCACTCCATCTCAGCTTATTTGTGTGGCCATCTACACACAAAGTTTGGCAAGAATCTTAAAAGACATCATCACTCTGGTGGTATCAGTTTATCAGATAATGACTTGTTTCAGCTGAATATGAGGCAGAGTAGTGCTGAAAGTA
>NW_010946502.1:0-249 GCF_000633955.1 Camelina sativa
CATATTCTCAGTATCAGAATCGTTGGTGGTGATCACAGACTCAAGGTCAGTAAAACTTTTACTTTTTTTACTACACATATCATTGATTTGATTGAATCACTAATCTGATCTTTTATTCTTTTGTGTGGGGATTTTAGAACTATTCATCGATCATTTCACTTCACCCTGAGACTATAGGAGGAGGAGGAGGAGGAGGAGGAAGAACAGGAGGGACACTTGTGATTGAGTCATTTGTGGTTGATGTACCAG
>NW_010946503.1:0-249 GCF_000633955.1 Camelina sativa
ATATAACCGATAGCAAGCCGAATATAATCGTAATTAACCGAAAAATAATGGAAAAAAGAGTTTTCGGTTCGGTTCGGTTTGGTAGGTTATTTAGTCATTCTAATTTGAGGGTTGGCTGAGTTATGGCTGAGTTATCGTTTAGGGTCTTCTCAATAATATGAAAACGTATTCTTCTTTCATGGGTCTTTGTTCTGTCAGATAACTAATAAGTATTAAAACGTCTCTCGATATTACAAAAAGTGTTGATAG
>NW_010946504.1:0-249 GCF_000633955.1 Camelina sativa
TAAACCAGAATCATCATAATCCATGGAACATGGAAGGACGGGCAATGACAGCTTTAAATTCATTTGGTCAGAATGCAAGATCAAGAACAACAACAACATCTACCCCAGGCTGGTCTCGAAGAGTTCAACATCAGCAAGCAGTTATAGAGCCTGCAATGATCAATGAGAAAAGAAAAACTCTCTCGGAGCTGTTTTTATCTCTGATTCTCTTCCGGTTTGGGAGTATGGTTTTATCTCTGATTCTCTTAA
>NW_010946505.1:0-249 GCF_000633955.1 Camelina sativa
TTTTGAGACTGTGGATGAACAAATCAATGCATTGAAAGTTGCACATACTACTTTTTCTTTTCTCTTCTTGCTTCTCACTTTACATCTGTAAAATATTGCAATAAATTTCATATATACAACAACAACTTATAGTATGTAGGAAAAAAAAAAAAAAAACAATTAATGTCTTCACTTGCATTCCACATGGGCTCTCTAAACGTCAATTTTCCCAAATTTTCAGAATTAGGTGAGACATTATTAATAATAACC
>NW_010946506.1:0-249 GCF_000633955.1 Camelina sativa
TACATTGGGGTTGTAACCGAGGCATTTGTATGGACAATCCGGAACCATGTATTGTAGTATCATGCACCACACTCTTTCCCATTCCCAAGCTTATTAAGATTAGCTTCCAACGGGGTTGTACTTTTTTAACCAAGGCATTCTAATAGAGAATCTAGGATCAAGGTATATCATGCACCACACTCTTTCACATCCCCAAGCTTATAAAGATTAGCTTCCAATGGGGTTTAACTTTTGAACCAAGGCATTAAA
>NW_010946507.1:0-249 GCF_000633955.1 Camelina sativa
AGAATCGTACTAGCTGCGTATAAAACTTACATTGTCGAAACCATTCATTATAGAAGTGCCAACTTACACACACTAGTGGAATTTTTTTAATTCAATCTATTTTGTTTAAATAACTTTAATAAAATCTGGTTGTATGCAGAAGTCTAAATATAGTCTATAAAACCCTATCGAAAGGTAATATACATCATTAACAAAAACAAACGTTATATACTAGTACTAATTACAACCATGTTAAGTAGATTAAGTTTC
>NW_010946508.1:0-249 GCF_000633955.1 Camelina sativa
ACGGTCTCGAATCACTTGCCCCAGCCGAAGCAGGAGTCCCGACACTTTGTCGAACCATGATGGTCGACAATCCCAAACTTAATGACAAAATGCTATTTGACCACAACGATCTCGCCGAGGAACTGCGTGATAAGGCTCTGGTCAGAATGCAACATTAACAAGACGCAGCGGCTCGATATTATAATAAGACTATTTGATAGCGGCGTTTCAATGAAGGCGATCTAGTTCTATGGGAAGTTTTTGAGAACA
>NW_010946509.1:0-249 GCF_000633955.1 Camelina sativa
TCTAAAGCTGCAACTCTCATCTCGCATGCTTTGTCTCCCATCCGCACATGAACACTCAGCATTGGCCTTGGAATCCACGGCTTGTGATCCGACCACACCTGTTTCTCAATCTCTGTCCTTTGCTTCTTCTTCTTCTTTCTCCAATCTCCAGCAGAGAGTACAATCTCGGCAGCTTCTTTTCCAAACGCAGAGTGTCGAGCAACGTTCATTAGACCACAAGTGTATTCTGTTTGGAATCTCATCAAGTAT
>NW_010946510.1:0-249 GCF_000633955.1 Camelina sativa
TTTTACCTGAACACCGGAGACAAGAGATCCGGCGAGAACACCAGAGAGGGTCTCAACACCAAAGAAGAATCCAACAATGAGTGGTGTGAGCATGACAAGGCAACCAGGAGGGATCATTTCCTTGATGGAAGCATCGGTGGAGATCTTGACACATGTGGCGTAGTCGGGTTTTGCGGTACCTTCCATGAGTCCAGGGATGGTGTTGAACTGCCTGCGAACTTCTTCAACCATCTTAAGAGCTGCACTTCC
>NW_010946511.1:0-249 GCF_000633955.1 Camelina sativa
TATAAACGGTATTTGTTTCCTTCTTCTCTGTCTTGATTTAGTGTGAGTCTAGCTGATCTGTTCTCCGATCAAATCCAACCCTACAACCAAGAAAGACAGACCCTGAAACAGCAAGAAGTAGAAGTGAAGACCGTGTGCCGATAGAAAACTCCTTGCAGCTGCGGTTAGCAGCAAGAACGCAAGCCCCAGCTCTTTCTTGAACACCATGTTCGTCTTCCTCTTGTTCTTCGGCCTCATTAGCCCTCCAAG
>NW_010946512.1:0-249 GCF_000633955.1 Camelina sativa
ACTAATTAGTAACCATATTTTTGTGAAAAATATACTTACTATTTTTTATCGTAACTAAATTTGTAATTATTAGTTACTAACTATTCTTGTGGTAGCTACAAATAAGTAACAACATTTTTATAGCAAATATATCCACTATTGTTGATTGTAACTAAATTAGTTAGTAATTATTTTTGGGGTAATTAGCTACGAATAAGTAACCATATATGTGTAACAAATATACTCAGTATTATGTATCGTAACAAAATT
>NW_010946513.1:0-249 GCF_000633955.1 Camelina sativa
CACAAATGATGTTTGATGTGTGATTAGAGAGGTTTCATGGATTTCATTGGATATCGGAGGAACCTAATTCAAATGTTGTAATGGTCAAATATAGGGAGGCTTTGCAATAACATTTGTACATAAATCACGTTTTCGGATGTAATTTTAGTTTAATTTTTGTTGTATATATATTGTGATATTCAAGCTTTTTTCTTTGTTCTATTGGTTTCATGTATTATCTTCATGTTGTTTGGATTATATATCAATTGC
>NW_010946514.1:0-249 GCF_000633955.1 Camelina sativa
GAAATTGAGAATTTTGTTTTTTTAGGGTTTAGTTGATGTTTCAAGAATTGAGTAAAGAGGTTTCAAGAATTCAACTGAAAATGGAACCTTAATGTTTTTTAAGACTTTCTAAAGGTGACTTTCTTTGTTGTTTTCACAGGTTTTAGGGGAAAATCTTCTGAACCAATAAAATGGCTTATTGAGTTATATTTTGTTAATAAAAAAAATCAAATTATGGATGGATATGATTTGAGCTTCACAAGATTGGTG
>NW_010946515.1:0-249 GCF_000633955.1 Camelina sativa
CACCTGTCCTTCTCACAACTCTCCACCTTCTTCATTTATTTTCATTTCATTTAAATATGTTCGTTTCTCTAACTTTGTCGGATGAGATATTGAGTTTTGTTCCGGTGACTAAAACAGAGCGAGATCCCTAATAAAGTCTCCTTCTTTAGGACACATCTTCAAACTCGATCGATCACATAAGCAATACTTAAGGAAAAACAAAGAAACAAGGTCATTGACTCATTCAAGTCCTTTTTTATATAATTCATA
>NW_010946516.1:0-249 GCF_000633955.1 Camelina sativa
TAGAATCTTTGAAAACAACTCTCACCCACATGGACCACCACTGAAAGAAGACTAATGAAAAAAGTGTTCCCAACAAACCAAAAAAAAACCTCTTTTTCACATGTAAGATTAAACAGAATCAGATGCTTAATTTCACAAACCCAAATCTACAATTCTAAATGCTTAAAACACAAAATGGTTTACTAAACAATGAATCAAATAAAAACCAAAACTTTCAAATTCCGGTTAAGATTAAAAAAAAAAAAAAAA
>NW_010946517.1:0-249 GCF_000633955.1 Camelina sativa
CGTCTTATACTTCAACTGCATATCCCAAATAAGAAATATAACAACCGCTGTCATAACAGACTCCACAAACCAAGAAAGGAAATGCAAAATCTCTCAGAACCAATTCTGTTCGCTACACAACCCTCTCGATTCTGATGACATTCTTGAAAGACTCTATTTTAAGAAAAGGAAGAAATTCACAATTGAGAGAGAGAAAGAGTGAAAAAGCACCTTTCTTTGGAGGCTGTTCTGAGTAGGAGAATCCATGAT
>NW_010946518.1:0-249 GCF_000633955.1 Camelina sativa
ATATGGATTCATAGGGAAAAGCTGTAGATTGAGATGGTACAACCAACTTGATCCAAACATCACCAAGAAACCTTTCACCGAGGAAGAAGAAGAGAGACTTCTTAAAGCTCATCGGATCCAGGGTAATCGTTGGGCGTCCATAGCTCGACTGTTCCCTGGGAGGACCGACAACTCCGTCAAAAACCATTTTCATGTCATCATGGCTAGACGCAAACGCGAAAACTTATCTTCCACGGCTACTTCTACGTT
>NW_010946519.1:0-249 GCF_000633955.1 Camelina sativa
TATTACCGGATCATTAGCCGGAGACATAGGCGATGGACCGCTACTGGCAGAGGATGCTTCAAACTGCAATGAACCAACCCCATAAATCCTGTTTTTCTTCTTTGGAGCAACCTACAAACAAAACAACAACACACCAATGAACTTCAAAGAAAGACGAAGACAAAACTCAAACAAAAACAAAGACAGTCAAAATATATAAAACAGACAACTTACCGATGTGTAAATTTTGTTTTTGACATGAATGGGCAC
>NW_010946520.1:0-249 GCF_000633955.1 Camelina sativa
TGACCCTAGAAACAATAACAAAGCTGTTTACTCCTTCGAATCAATGTGTTCTCTGTTTAAGCTTGTTTTGGGATAAAACAGGTTTAAGTGTTGTCTAAACACTCCGAATTCAGCCCAAACACTTACAATTAGTCAAATGCATTCGATTGTCACACATTCTGACACTAGAAACAGTAACAAAGCTGTTTACTGCTTCGAATATGTGTTTTCTTGGTTTTAGCCTGTTTTGGGACAAAATGGGTATAAGTG
>NW_010946521.1:0-249 GCF_000633955.1 Camelina sativa
TCACAGTCGGGCACACTGAGGATTTCGCACCTACTTCTCCGGGTAACAGCCCGGGTATTGGTCATAAGATGAAGGAGGATAAAGAAAATGTTGAAAGATTTAAAGATGACTTTAAACCTACGACACCAGGACATAGTCCCGGCGTTGGACATTCTGTCAAGAACAATGAGCCTAATGTTTAGAAAAGGTTTTAGCGTACTTCTTATTGTTTTTACTAAATTAATATGAAATTTAAATTATTGTGCAAGT
>NW_010946522.1:0-249 GCF_000633955.1 Camelina sativa
AGGAAAGTTCTCCTAAATTTGGATCCAATAGAGCGGTTTTATCAAAGTGGGTACTAGATGCTTTGGTTAATTGTTGGCAATGTGTTGTCAAGAAATCTGATGGGTCTTTTAAAGGGAATTCTGAAGGAAAACAAGACAAATGTTGGTCCTTGTGCCGAAGCCTTGAAAACTTCATTTTCAGAAGTATTCTACAGTTTTTAATAAACATGTGTGAGGAGGTTGTTCAATTGGATTCCCTTCCCTTCCTGG
>NW_010946523.1:0-249 GCF_000633955.1 Camelina sativa
CAATGGTGGTTCATAAACACCATGTGTGGCGTTTGTTCACTTGTAATATTGTAGTGGTCAAGATTGGAGCTTTAGATATATTGAATGATGTTTTATACCATCTGTTGTGTTTGTTTAGTTGTAGTAACTTTGTAGAGATGCGGATTTGGTCAGAAGAATTGGAGCTGCAACAACACTCCAAGAAATTTAGGAAGGATGTCTTGAATTTAAGGAAGGCTTTCATTAAAAGGAATAAACAAAGAAAACAGA
>NW_010946524.1:0-249 GCF_000633955.1 Camelina sativa
AAATCCTCTTCGACTGTGGTAGTCAGGTAAACCTTAGGGAAGTCGGAGACGTCGAACGTCTTCTTCTCGTTCATCATCTGAACCACGTTGTCCTTCTTCAATAGGTATCGCCGGATCTGTGGACGGTTTCGGCGCTGATCTCGGCCGTGGTATACGATGTTGTATACGGTTTCGGGATCCGAGGTAGGCACGATGGCCTCTCCATCAGTCGTTGCGGGGCATCGGAGACGATACTCGGTGGCCTTGGGA
>NW_010946525.1:0-249 GCF_000633955.1 Camelina sativa
TGGTGGCTAAACACTCGAAATTCAACCTGAACTCTTGTAATTAGTCAAATGCATTGAATTGTTACATATTTGAACCTAGAAAGAGTAATATAGCTGATTACTGCTTCAAATCAATGTTTTCTCTCGGTTTTAGCATGTTTTCTCGGTTGAAGCCTGTTTTGGGATAAAAAGGGTTTAAGTGTTGTCTAAACAGTCCAAATTTATACCGAACTCTTACAATTAGTCAAATGCATTGGAATGTCACCCATT
>NW_010946526.1:0-249 GCF_000633955.1 Camelina sativa
CACGGTGCATCTATATATACGTGTATACGCAGACAAAACTCAAACACAACCTTATAAACAAAAAAAAAAAATGATGTCCGAGAAGTTCCCTGATGTATTCACTTGGATACAAAACATACCACAGATCACTCAATGGCGCACAACTTCTCTTTACTTTTGCATTTGCCCTTCCACTTCTGATTTTCCGAATTCGACCCTAAACCTCATAGCACAAAAGAACCCTAACCCTACACTTCTCACTTTATCCAT
>NW_010946527.1:0-249 GCF_000633955.1 Camelina sativa
CCCAATGGAGACTTGAACCGTAGCCCATACCCGAATCCATACCCAAACCCCGGCTTCCCTTGTCTCAGCGAAGGGTTTCCTGAAACCAATTCCGTAACAGCTTTATCATTTCCATGTCCCAACAACTTCTTTATGGGTCTTGTTCAAAGCAGGCAAAGTGCACTTACCAGGGACAAGGCGGCTTGAGCCTAGGTCCGTTCCACAATCCAAGAAGATGGTCCCTTCTGTCATCTCGTTCTGTACACAAAA
>NW_010946528.1:0-249 GCF_000633955.1 Camelina sativa
GGCAGTCCTTTAGTGAAGATGTCAGCATATTGAAGTGAAGTGGGGACATGGAGAACTTTCACCTCTCCAATGGCAACCTTGTCACGAACAAAATGGATATCCAACTCGATGTGCTTTGTTCGTTGATGTTTAACTGGATTGGTGGAAAGGTAAACCGAGCCGATATTGTCACAGTACACAACCGAAGCAGCCTTGATTGGACGATGCAACTCAACCATAAGATTTCTTATCCAAGTAAGCTCTGCAACT
>NW_010946529.1:0-249 GCF_000633955.1 Camelina sativa
TCGAGCTTCTGTCATAAGCTTAGAACTCTTGTCTTTCAAAACACTAGCCACTAAGAAAACCGAAATAGGCAAAGGACCTTCTGCGCTTTTCCCTCCGTTCTTCATGTTCTCTCTCTCGTACTTCCCGCATTGGTTTATCGACTTTGGTTTACCTTTGGAGGAACCTTCAATAGTTCTCTCTCCCTCGAACTGAGGCTCCTCATATAGAGAATACATTTCTGGATCATACTCTAATGCCCACATCATCTG
>NW_010946530.1:0-249 GCF_000633955.1 Camelina sativa
GCCACTGGCGTAGTAAGGGTGCAGTCGAGAAAGAAAGCAGAGATGTTCTTAGTCAGAACTGATGGAGTGTCGTGTACAAGGGAAAAGGTGACAGAATCCTCTCTAGCCTTCACACATCCAAGTACTCAACAACAGATGCTTCTTTGGAAAACTACCCCAAAAACTGTCTTACTGCTGAAGAAGCTCGGGATGGAACTGATGGAGGAAGCTAAAGAGGTGAAAGTTTTGCTTTTTAAATCTAAATTATTC
>NW_010946531.1:0-249 GCF_000633955.1 Camelina sativa
TCCACTTGGTTCGAAGAGCTGATTCCATTCGGGATAGGCAAATCGCCGAGTGGAGGAAAAGATTAAATCTCGAATACACAGAGACAGAAGAGGAATGTAGAAAGCATGCGTTCATGAATTTTACTTTAAAGGTGCTCCTTCATGCACAGGAGCACCAACCCCCCCAGAACTGAGTTCTTTCGTTCTCTTCTTTTTCTTATGCTTCCCGTCGGTCAAACCAACAAACAATTCTCTTCTCAAAGTAATAGA
>NW_010946532.1:0-249 GCF_000633955.1 Camelina sativa
GAACCTGATGAGAATGAAACTTCAAAGCCAGCAGATTTTGATGGAAAAATTCGGGTCTGGGGAAACTTGGTTGCATTCTTGGAGAGGATTGACACTGAGTTTTTCAAGAGTTTGCAATGCATTGATCCTCACACCCGTGAGTATGTTGAGAGGCTGAGGGATGAGCCCATGTTCTTGGCCCTTGCTCAGAACATCCAGGACTATTTCGAGCGGATGGGTGATTTAAAAGCTGCTGCAAAGGTAGCCTTA
>NW_010946533.1:0-249 GCF_000633955.1 Camelina sativa
TATAGCATTTAATCAAAAAGGGATGTCTGCAAAAGGAGAAAAGAAAAGAAAATAACCCTCAAATTGCTCTTATTTACAATTAAATTACCATCTACCTTAAAAAAAAACAGTGTGACTGACTCAAAATTTCGTCATATATGTATATAATTTTGAAGAATTTTATGGTTATATACATTGATACATTTTTTTTTAAAAAAGATCCAAGTATGAAATCTGATTCTTTGTCATGAATGAGTCAAATTATCAGAA
>NW_010946534.1:0-249 GCF_000633955.1 Camelina sativa
AAACAGATCAGTAGGATCTAGATTTATATTCTCAAACTAACCATTTCTTTCAAAAGCGTGTTCCCATCCTTGGTAAGTTTAATATCTCCCGAACCACCAACAAGCCTACATCGAAGTGAGCAACAAATCGGAAGGTAAGTAAGCAAAAAAGAAACATCTGGGAAAATGAAGAACAGTGAACATAGATCAGATTAAATCAATCAAAAAGGAGATAAAAATTACATCTTGATAGTTCCTTTAGGACCGAGA
>NW_010946535.1:0-249 GCF_000633955.1 Camelina sativa
TTTTTGTTTTTGACATTTTCTTTTATTTGCATAATACTGTAGTAGCTATGTACTCTTGAATTTGAATCCCGACATGCTTCATACTACTGGGTAAAATACTAACTTGCTCATTTATCTTGTCTTTTGGTCTTCACCCATCTATTTGCTATGGTTTAAATAGTCTCTTTATCATCTTCCTTGTTTTTAGGTACAGCCACATCCGTGTAATGCGTGCTTCCAAGGAACTGAGATGTGAAATTACAAACGGGA
>NW_010946536.1:0-249 GCF_000633955.1 Camelina sativa
GCTTCATAATTGCCATAATCATTCTGTTTCATTTACATTTAGCATCTTGTTCTAGTAGATTTACTTTCTGCACTTTACATTTCATCAATAGGATTGTTAGTGACAAACATCCTTTGCATACTTGGCTTAACTTAGGCTCATATACACATCTTGATTGTTCACAAACTCTCAGATTGGATTGACACCTCTTGTACTACAACTACATAAGGGGAATTGAAACACCCTGCCATCCATTCATTTCATATCTCA
>NW_010946537.1:0-249 GCF_000633955.1 Camelina sativa
TTAAGATATATAGTATGGTAGGTGAGGATGAGATATCAATGCATCTGACTTGCTTGATTTCGTTTGGGTGACAGGTAAGTGTCGACCATGACAGGTGAGCTATGCAATACCAGAAATGGCTTATGATTTTCGAAACTTGTTCGAACTTCCCATGAACCAATGAAAACTCTTCTCATAGAGACTCATCAAACACACGAATCACATATAATAAAGGAAAAATGAATAATAAAGATCATAAAGGAAAGAGAC
>NW_010946538.1:0-249 GCF_000633955.1 Camelina sativa
TCTTGACACCTCCCGTTTCAACAACAATATGATCAAGCATTCCTGCCACCCACCCACCCAGATAAGAAGAAGCAGAAGGAGAAGCTATATAATAGTATATGATTTGGATAAAAGAGGAACCAGGAGCAGCTCTGCCGGTACGGAGTTTAGTTAAATCACGAGACAAGGCATCGATGGCGGCCTCCATCTGAGAAGAGGCAGCTGCTTTCACGCTAGGCCCGATATCTGGAGAAGCGTCCACCATCCCCG
>NW_010946539.1:0-249 GCF_000633955.1 Camelina sativa
AGAGCTAACGCCACCGATTTAATCATAATCTCCTTACCACCTTTTGATAAATACTTTGCGTTCCAACCATTAACACGATCATCTAGCCTATCCTTGACATAACCAAAAACCTTTGTTTTTGAACCTTGGAGGCTTTCAGGAATTCCCAAATAAGAACCCATACCGCCCTCTTTAGATATACCAATAATTGATTTCAACTGATCCCTCACCTCAGGAGGAACCTTCTTACCAAACATTATAGAAGATTTC
>NW_010946540.1:0-249 GCF_000633955.1 Camelina sativa
AAAAGCATATGCGTACTATTCAAAAACAAGTTATTACCTGCAACAAGTGAAAGCAGTAAAGCTTCGGAGTGGTAAGAGAGTAGTGCTAACAACTGCCTCTACGGAGAGATAAAAGCCTCACAAAATTCTGAAATCTTGAGTTGCAATTGAGAAAGTTCCCACTTATGCAACTGCAGCAGAGTTGGGTCTTCATTCAAAAACATTTCCATTGTTTAACACTATCAGAACTCTATTTAAAAACGAAGTAAT
>NW_010946541.1:0-249 GCF_000633955.1 Camelina sativa
CCATGATATAAGTGTGCTTTTTGAGTCTTTTGGTTTGTTTCTAGGTTATTTGTGAGTCTTTACAGGTTATTTAGGAGTTTGATACGGATGGAACAATTTGGATCATTTTGGAGCAATTTACCGAAGGAAATCAAGTTGGAGTCGGATCATAGACCGAGCGTCGATCGACACCACACAAAGGAGCATCGATCGACACCCTTGCTGCCAACGAGAAAAGAGCCAAATTAGGAAGTTTTACAAATCTGCCCC
>NW_010946542.1:0-249 GCF_000633955.1 Camelina sativa
TCAGCCCGATCCGGATATCAATCTCAGGGAGCAAAGGGTCATATCCCGTGACTACGATACTAACAGTTTTGTTTACACCATCTAGTTAGTGGTGATATATATAATCAAAACATGACAACAACGATAACAACAACACATAAAAAAAAGGAAAAAAAAAAGAGAGAGATTGTATTAATTACGTACGTGCGTTCTGAATCCGCGTGTTTGATTGACTCAGCAGTATGAGGATCCATGGGTATTCCCCCACAC
>NW_010946543.1:0-249 GCF_000633955.1 Camelina sativa
TATTTGAATCGTGTGCGCCAATTGTGCGTGAATTAAGAAAGATTGCCTACTTAATATAATTAGAATGTATAAAAATATAGTAAAATATAGTGTATAAAAATCATGGCTAGCTTAGTTCGACATTTTCATATTCTTATTTTTAGTAGCTGCTCAAACTTTCAAAGGTCACTCATATTTTATTTTTATTAAAAAATATTCGTTAACCGACTTTTTATCATCTTGGTTTGGTTTGGTCTGATTTTAGACTCG
>NW_010946544.1:0-249 GCF_000633955.1 Camelina sativa
AATTTTTTTTTTGACATAACCTGTATTCTACCAAGTTTTTCCCTATAACCCCCCTTGTAAAAATAACTAGATTATGACCCGTGCTCGAGCACGGGTTGTAGTTCGTTTTGTTTATTTTTTAATTACTATAATAAAATATAATTTATATAATTTGGTAAATAAATTTTTTTGAATACAATATTATGAAAAAATCATATGCAATTTTTTTAGTCATTGTTGGATCATGCTATACACACGATGATCATTTTC
>NW_010946545.1:0-249 GCF_000633955.1 Camelina sativa
TTTTTAGTACATGCTGTACTTGTCGTTCGTAGCTTCTGGTCGAATGCTCTTGTAGATGGACATGGCAATTGGAAGAATGGCCGTGAGAGCAATCTGCAACTGATCCGAGCTGCTGGTTCTGACTGTGATCTGTCCGCTCATCTTGTTGTTAAGTCCTGCACGAAGCGCGATCTTTGAGTTCCTTCCAACAGAGACTTGAGATTGGAGATTGGCTCCAAGGGCTAAATCGCCTCTCCACTTCACCAGAGA
>NW_010946546.1:0-249 GCF_000633955.1 Camelina sativa
ATTGCAGCATTTTAAAGTTCTATGATTCGCCAGAGATTTGATTTGACCCACTTAGTAAATTCTGTTTTCTGTGTTTATATTAGTGTCTTTTTGTTAGTTACCTAGAGAATATAAACCAAACTCCAAAAGGTTTGTTTGTTTTATTTAATTATGGATGATTCCAAATGAAACCTGTTGTCTTTTATTGTTTGTTTGCAGATCTTGTTATGGAGTCTCCACAATCTGAGGCATCAATCGTCAACGGTAGTA
>NW_010946547.1:0-249 GCF_000633955.1 Camelina sativa
ATCAAGATATGGTCCCATGCGGCAAGATAATCTGCATCTCCACATCGACCTTGATCCCATGGAACGTTTATGTTAAACCCTTCACCTAGACCTTCCCCAACCATGTCATAATCTCCATCATCCCCTGCTGGATAGAAACTTCCATACTCATGCCTAACCACAAATGCGTTCCAGTTACTTTCCAAGTACAAAAATCAATAGAAATCAAGTGAAAAGGTAACAGAGTCGAAAATTGGCTCCTTAAATCAT
>NW_010946548.1:0-249 GCF_000633955.1 Camelina sativa
CTTGCCAATGTATCTATTGTACACAAGGCCTTTTTCACCTTACCTTGGTCGCAAATTTTATCAAGTTCATTAATCGCCCAATCAGTATAATGCTTCAAATCATCCGCAGCTGAATTGTAAACTTTAGCTCTGATCTTCCCCTGAACAGAAACCTTGGCTTCTTGCAAAATACTATCTTCTTGAAAAGCGTTTTCTTCCCCAAATAGCTGAGATAACCATATAAGTTCACGTAAATCCATAACATAACCC
>NW_010946549.1:0-249 GCF_000633955.1 Camelina sativa
AATACAAACTAGAAAGCAAGGACTAAAGGGAAACTAGCCTGTTTCCTAGACCCATTTGAGTTTCCTTGACCTATATCAGTTACCACAGGTTACAACGTATATAGCCTATTATCAGTTACCACAGGTTACAACGTATAGCAAATCCAGTCATTGCAACCAACGCATTCTACCAATTTATCCATCCACAATATAGAGCAATCCAATTGTAAAACCAATATATTCGCCTCTAATCTTGGAATATATAATCAC
>NW_010946550.1:0-249 GCF_000633955.1 Camelina sativa
AATGTGATGTGCTAATATAGGGTTTTCAAATTTTGGTACTTTTAGAACCCTGGCCTTCTTAAGATTAACTCTGGAGGTATTCAATGGAAGAAGCAAGGTGGTGGGAAAGCTGTGGAAGTTGACAAATCTGATATTGTAGGTGTTAGTTGGATGAAAGTTCCAAAGACTAATAATCAGTTGGGGGTCAAAACCAAAGATGGGTTATACTATAAGTTCATTGGGTTTCGGGATCAGGTTTTGTGCCTTTAT
>NW_010946551.1:0-249 GCF_000633955.1 Camelina sativa
GAGAGGTTATAAGCTTTTGGTTGAGATCATTACCACAAAGCTTTTTGCTTGGTTTTTGTTTAACAGATCCTTTTGGCTGCAAGGACCATCTACCCAAAGCTCTCGAAACTTTCTCTTGCATTAGAAAAAGTAGGGATTTGAATTTCTTACCCTTGTGACTTTATACTTGAAATACACATTTCTTCATTAGTTTTGTGGAATTTTTGCAGAATCTGTTGGTTACTTCTATGTTAGCCATCAGTAAAGACC
>NW_010946552.1:0-249 GCF_000633955.1 Camelina sativa
TAAAGATATATAAATCTAGGTTTACTGAATCATACTCAGATAATCAACTTTGAAAGATATTCACATAAAACAATTAAATCATTATTCTATCAAAATTTATAAAAAAATAATAAAAGAATCAGGGAGAAAAAGTTCATAGCTGCAATTGCAACCAACCAAATTGACTAAAAAGATAGATCTATGAAAAATCTTAATTAATTACTTAAATTAATACTTGGAAGAGATAATCAATAAGGGTTAGATGGAAAA
>NW_010946553.1:0-249 GCF_000633955.1 Camelina sativa
CATCCCACTAGAAAGATCAAATAAGAAACATCTCCTAAGACTTCAAAACCAAAAGAGAAAAGGGTGAAAAATAAAAGAAGAAGTTAAAGGGTAGAACTAGGATCATTTGGGTTTAGATTGCTAGGATAAAACACTTTGGGAGCCTTTGGGTAGACAAGGTTTTATTCTTATATGTTTCTAGGTGTTCTTACCTGTAGCATTATTCTAAAGCTCAATCCATTTTCATGAGAGAACCTTGGTATTGATAAG
>NW_010946554.1:0-249 GCF_000633955.1 Camelina sativa
CCGAAGATAGTGTGGAACGAAGGGAAACGGAGATTCGAGACGGAGGATCACGAAGCTTACATAGAGTACAAGATGAGAAACAACGGCAAAGTGATGGATCTGGTCCATACCTACGTTCCTTCCTCCAAACGAGGATTAGGTTTAGCTTCTCATCTCTGCGTCGCTGCTTTCGAACACGCCTCCTCTCACTCCATCTCCGTCGTCCCTTCCTGCTCCTACGTTTCGGTACGTTAATTTTAGAAATCTATT
>NW_010946555.1:0-249 GCF_000633955.1 Camelina sativa
TAATCGCAGAATGTTATTCTTATGGTCCACTTCTTCTCTGGTCTTATCCTTATGGTTATCTCATTTGTTATGGGCCTTATTCCAGCAACTGCTAGTGCAAATTTATATCTGAAGGTGTGGAATCTTCTAATTTCTTGACCTCGGTGAGCCTTGAAAAGACTAGGAACTGATTCTTTTTCGTATGCTTCTACAGAACTTCTTCAGATTATCGCCAGGATTTTGCTTCTCTGATGGATTGGCTTCATTAGC
>NW_010946556.1:0-249 GCF_000633955.1 Camelina sativa
CCCACTCTTTCGGGACTAGCTACACCAAAATTTTTAGTGGATGATACTAAGAGAACCAATGATAACCTAAGCCAAGAGGTCGTTAAGCTAAGATCTCAGGTAACTTTGCTCTTTCTCTTATTTCCATCATCCCTCACACATCTATTGCTGCAAAAAACGTAGTTGGTGAAATTTTGCTACTATGTTTCTGTCATTCTGTGTTTCCTGATCACGGTGAATTACGTTCCGGATTTTACCATGTTGGTTAGA
>NW_010946557.1:0-249 GCF_000633955.1 Camelina sativa
TTTTTTTTTTTTTTTTTGATTCTTTTCAATTTCAATTTATTCTTGTTTATCCTCAATCTCACCCTTCAGCATTTTGTTACAGTGTTGGAAGTTGACATGTGTATCTTCAGCTCCGATCATCATTTTGTGAACATCATCATTTCCCTCAAAATGTGAATTAACTTATTTAAGGATGTTCTTGTATTTAGTCGTGATCTCTTTCTTTGTAGTTCAGATGAGACTGTACATATTTTTCATTTCTCATCTCCA
>NW_010946558.1:0-249 GCF_000633955.1 Camelina sativa
CCAATGGTTGTTTTAGGATGATCTTTGAGGTTGGAGAACAACTAATGATACATTTGACGAGTACACAATTTTCAGCTGAAAAGGAGTCAAAACTAATGCCAAAGATCGATCGACCGCTCAAACTGCTCAAATGGATCAACAACAATGCTTACCAACTCGATCGCCAAGGTAAGTACAAAGTGAATGGCAATTTCAATGTTTATGATCTTTTTCCTTATTGTGCAGATAATTCGGATTTGAGGTCAAATC
>NW_010946559.1:0-249 GCF_000633955.1 Camelina sativa
CTGAAAGGTTATGCAATTATAGGACCATATGACAATGCCAAAAAAAACTTACAGGTCGTATTGGTATTGCTTTGAATGCATTGGCACTACAATAGACAATGGTTTCTTCTCCAATGATAAGGACGCCACACAGAGGTGAAGGTACAGGGATTAATAAGTCAGCACCATTGTCGAGATTGTTCTGTGACCATGGCCCTTCAACAAATTCCTTATCTTTAAGAGAAATTTCATATGTTTTGAGATGACGAG
>NW_010946560.1:0-249 GCF_000633955.1 Camelina sativa
AAGAAGACATCTCTGACTTTCACAAATCTTACAAGCAAAAAGGAAGAATTTTTTTTCCTTCTTCTAAAAATAAAAAGTAGGATTGAATCTAAAAATTGGTAAGAAAAGATGCCGACTCAGAAGTTTGCATTAACCAGTTGGACCAAAAAAAAGCTGACACAACATATATAGTAGAAGAAGAAGAAGAAACAAGATTCAAAAAAGCACGCGCAATTTCAGCAATTAATTGCGGCATATCAACAAACAAGT
>NW_010946561.1:0-249 GCF_000633955.1 Camelina sativa
TGTTTCAATGTATGTGTAGACCAAGGCTGGTGACCCCAAGAAGAAGTGAGGATGTTGAAGAGGACAGCAGCAGAATATTGGTTTTGTTCTGCATTATTCCTTTTTTTATGGCCATGTTTGCTCTTTTAGACGGCTTCTAATTACATCTCGATTTTGCGCTTCTTATTGTCACACTCGCTGGATCATGTTTTAAGCGTTAGATAACATGTGCGGTTAAGATTTTGTTTGAATACATTTATTTTAAAACTT
>NW_010946562.1:0-249 GCF_000633955.1 Camelina sativa
TTCTCATTGTTTGTACCCACATCAATGGTGATTGGAAGACACTGCATTTGAAAGCGGATTTACATTTAGGATCAAACTGTTATTACTGAATAATCAATCAAGTAGAACCAACTTCTAGGCACAAAATATTTCAGCTTCTGTTCTAGTGCTTACAGCTGATGGACGGATTCCTCCCAAAGCGGTGTAAAGAGAAAGTTTCCCAACTGGAATTCCCATTCCCTGGAAAAGTTTACAATAAATGATAAATAC
>NW_010946563.1:0-249 GCF_000633955.1 Camelina sativa
TAATATAGAAATAAAAATTCGAAATTCAAACTGACACGAGCTCACACACCCACTAGTGGCAACTGCTCTGTACATATAATTTACTAAACAAATCTTTTTATATGTAGAAACAAAAGAAAGATAAAAGCAAAGCAGCACAAATACATATATTTATTTACTCTTCCCTTTCTCCCACAAAAGAAAAAAAAGGAAAAAAAGGAGGAGCCTTATTGTCATATTTGCAGAGAAAGCTACTTCACTCCTTTCTCT
>NW_010946564.1:0-249 GCF_000633955.1 Camelina sativa
CGAAGGTTTGATATAGGAAACACGCGAATATTTATGACCGAAGGAGAAGTGACGAACTCGTATCATTAAACGTTTATAAGGTCATCATCATCTATAGAAAAAACAAATCCGCAAACTATTATTATTATTATAGAAATTTTAAAAAAAAAACAAAAAAAAAAAAGAAGAAAGAAGACCAGATAGAAATTATTGGGTAAGTAAGCTTCTGATTAACGCAGCTTGAGCAGTGTCTGTGTTTGCAAGTAACTC
>NW_010946565.1:0-249 GCF_000633955.1 Camelina sativa
ATATGTAAGGTTAATGAAATTTCAATAAATCATATGAGATAATATAGGGAATATATAATTTTAAAACAAGTATTACCAACGGATGGATCTTCGGATTCTTGAAAAATCTTGGACTATAATATCGAAACTTGAAAACAGAGCCCCAAGAGGCAAATTATAACAAAGTCAAGCCAAATCAAAGTGGCTTTTATCATCTAAACAAACGATTGGGTTGGTGTTTAAAACGAATTATAAATCCTAAAAAAAAAA
>NW_010946566.1:0-249 GCF_000633955.1 Camelina sativa
AAAAAAAACATATATGAAAAGACAAAATTTGATTTTTCTTGTGTGAAACTTTTGATTCTTTCTTTCCATTACTTAGCTTGGGACTTTTCATAAATCTCTGATTTTGAATCCACTATCTTCTTAGTTGTCAGCTCTGAACTCTGCAGTTTTGTTGTATACATTAGCTCTTCTTGTCGTTCTTTGTTTCCTAATGGGATGTTGTGTTTACTGAATTGTAGAGGAAAGAAAACAAGTCTTGAGCAGCCAAAG
>NW_010946567.1:0-249 GCF_000633955.1 Camelina sativa
ATAATTTCTTTTTAAATGATGTAAAAATAAAATTAAAAATGATTTTTTTATGAGTATATTATTATTATCTCATATAAAAATGCTACAATTGCATTGCATGTATTAAGATTATTATTTATATCTTCTTGTGCATACATCTCAATATATTAAATCAATAGATTAGAAATCAAATCACATTTATTTTCAAGACATGTGTCACTATTATTTAGTCTATAATTAGTATAATAAGTTTGTCTCCAAAAAAAAAAA
>NW_010946568.1:0-249 GCF_000633955.1 Camelina sativa
ACCATAGGTTGACCTTAACAGTTTTGGGTAAACAAAAGCTGAAATCACACCTTCCCAAGAACATAGAAGCATAAGGTCCTCCATATCCGAACATCCCAAAGTATGGCTACATAGAAAAAGAGTGAATCTCTCTTCAAAAACAGTAAAATAACAGACAGGTGTTGATACAGAAAGAACAGTCCAAAGAGAAGTATAAAAGAGCAAAAAATGAATCTATGCGACTAATGAATTACCTTAAGGTATGGTGGG
>NW_010946569.1:0-249 GCF_000633955.1 Camelina sativa
ATATATTACAAGGAAAAAGCTGAGATGCATATATATATGGAAATAATTCTTAAATGAGTATTTTTTCTTTTTCAAATATTGATATAATTTTCCTTAAATTTTCCTTTATATATTGTTACAGAATATTTCCCTGACTCTTCTCTATTAATAGGAATACGTAAGATACATGACGAATTCACTCAGTTGCAAACAATGAAGACATGCATAACAAATCCAAACACTTGCGAAGTTGATAACATAGAAGAGATT
>NW_010946570.1:0-249 GCF_000633955.1 Camelina sativa
TTGCAGGTTCTTCCCGTGGAAGCTGGTCTTGCTATTTTCTACCAGAAACATCAGAGGAGTGTCAGAAACGAGCGTTTGCTATTGCGAAGAACAGAGAAGCGTGGGAGAGTGGGATTGTCACAGGGAAACAAAACTACAGCACAAGGGAGATTTGGGCTGGGCCTATACCAAAGCTATGGGGTAAGGCTTGGAGTTATATGAAACCCACTACAGAGATCAGCGGAAGTTTAATCCCCAGTCACCGGAAAA
>NW_010946571.1:0-249 GCF_000633955.1 Camelina sativa
AGAGATGGAGGAATATTTCCACTGAAACGATTGTCTTCCAAATGCCTAGTACATAGATACAAAACATGAGATTAGCTTATGAGTCTCTGTTCAATTGTAGCCTATCGTTACTGACAGGTGCAAATCTGCATAACATGTAGTGAAATAATATAATTATCCTCTCACAGTGATTCCAGCAGTTTGAGTGAACTGAAGTCAGGTAAACTTCCCGAGAGAGAATTCTTTCCTAGCCAACTGTTCATAAGACAC
>NW_010946572.1:0-249 GCF_000633955.1 Camelina sativa
TGGAGATAATGATGGAGGAGGACAAGAGATGAATGGAGACAGGACCGTTCTCGGTAGCACTCGATTGGGTCGAATTGCGATCGCAGGAGGCAAACAGCTGCTTGGGAAGATAAACTCTGCAAGAAAAAACTTCCCAATGAAGATATTTTTGCTGCTTCTTGGCTTCTACACTGCCAATGCATTGGCTACGATTCTTGGACAAACCGGTGACTGGGACGTGCTTGTTGCTGGAATCGTCGTGGCTGCGAT
>NW_010946573.1:0-249 GCF_000633955.1 Camelina sativa
TTACTCTTCTAAAAGAGCCCAACAATTAAATTTGACTATACCGACCTGTTGAAACAAGACTAGACCTCCTCCTATGATGAGAGCTTTCAAGCACTTCCCTTGAAATAGTTCACCAAATGTGACTTCTTTATCCTCGCCCACAACAGAAAGTTCAGCTAAAATCTCGCTCACTTGTTCAGCAGCTGAATCAACAAAAGCAGGACCTCTAAGGCGGCAAAGAGATTTGATTGCAGCCTCTCTTTGGTTCTC
>NW_010946574.1:0-249 GCF_000633955.1 Camelina sativa
GAACTATCAGATCCCATAGTCACTGAACTCAACAGTGTCACCATTTGTTCAATCAAACCAATGGTTTCCTCTCTAAAAGTGTCTGTACCACTATACTCACTTGGAAGGCCAAAAAGGGATTTAAGTCCTGCAACCTTCTTCGAGTCCAAACTGGAAAAATGAAGAAAATTAGACTACAGAGAATTTAATTAATGTGTTAAATATATATGTAAAAGGAATGGTTTGATATACTAGTTGGAACCATTTAAA
>NW_010946575.1:0-249 GCF_000633955.1 Camelina sativa
ACAGCTTTGTTTGTGTTTCTGGGGTCAACATGTGTGACAATCAAATGTGTTTGACTAATTATAAGAGTTCGGGAGGAATTTGGAGATTTTAGACAACAATTATACCCATTTTGTCCCGAAACAGGCTAAAACCGAGAAAACATTAATTCGAAGAAATAAACAGCTTCGTTACTGTTCCTAGGGTCAAAATATGTAATAATCCAAGCATTTGACTAATTGTAAGAGCTCGGGATGAATTTGGAGTGTTTA
>NW_010946576.1:0-249 GCF_000633955.1 Camelina sativa
TATCCGTGGAATCAAGACTTTATCTCCAACTCTATCACCCGTTATAATAATAGCTTCTAGAACAAACTCTGCCATTTGAGTAATCTGTAACCTAGTACCATTCATTAAGCCACCCTTTGCATCAATGTTTCGAAGAAGCATAACTGGACATCCTACTTTCAACCTGATTCTATGATTTGGAATTCCAGAAACCTTCATACTGTTTAAGAATTCAGGAGTCATCACAGGATTGGTGGCTGAGCGAGTGTC
>NW_010946577.1:0-249 GCF_000633955.1 Camelina sativa
ACATAGATTCAACTCTCAACACCAGACTTCAAACAACCAATGTGCCAATTAAGCTGACTTGTAATGTGATAAACAAAAAGATAACATAACAATATAAAGAAGTAACTATGATGCTCAGCATATCTAACAACTCCTATGACTCAATCGTCAAGTTAGAATCCCTTTAAGAGTAAGTATAAAATGACGAAAACGTGAAAGGAAGGTATATATAGGAAGAACGAAAAGTCATCATATAAACTCCATCAAGCA
>NW_010946578.1:0-249 GCF_000633955.1 Camelina sativa
TACCAACTCCTTCAGTTTACCGCCTTCTTTCTCGCTGCAGCCTTGTCACTTCTTATGTTGGTCGCGGCGGCCCGAGCCACCATGGTCGCGTGGATAACGGTGCTTGTTCTGTTGGCTTTCTCGGGTACACGGCGACGTGTTCTGGCACGGAGAGGGAAAACAATCACCGCGGATGTGGCGATGTGCTTGTTCAGGGTTCTGTTTAGAGAGGCAGATCCTCGCGGTTAGTCTCTTGATGGTTGGTTCTTC
>NW_010946579.1:0-249 GCF_000633955.1 Camelina sativa
TCTTTCTCTATGGCATATTTTTGTATTTCAGCAACCTTAGCCTCTAATTTGAGTTTCTCCTTTGTCAACACTGAATTCTCCTCAGTTAGTTTAAGCCATTTATTATACAACATTGTGTAGTTGACACTCTCTACCTTGCTGCAATCTTCTGTTGCAGGTTCTGTTGTAATTGTTGGTTCAAAAACAGTTTCAGTCCTAGCTGCAGTCTCTGTTGCAGTTGCATTCTCTGATGCAGACTTAGGATTTTTT
>NW_010946580.1:0-249 GCF_000633955.1 Camelina sativa
TATATATATATTACAGAAATATAGAATCTATACTCTAATTTTTTTAGATTTCACTAAGTATAGGAAGTGAATATTTGAAAAAGAAAACTAAATATTTATGTAAGATCGTATTTGTTCGATTTTGGTGGAGTCTCCTTCACTCGTGACATGGACATTGCTTTATCCCTTAGGACAATCGTTTTCCCGACAGCATGTCAATACAATACAGTACAATGTACTCATACAAGAATGCCAACAAACGCAGTGAGT
>NW_010946581.1:0-249 GCF_000633955.1 Camelina sativa
GTTTCCATAACATTTCGTCCTGAATTAATGTTCATTTATTTATCTTTAGTTATGTTTACCATTCTAAGAGTATTCAAACAATATCTGTAATTTACAAAAACACAAATGACTTTATATTCATGAACACAAACAAAAGTACACTTTAATTATACATTTTTAAAATGTGAAATACTCTTTTGTTCCTAATAAATTGATGATTTAAGAATTTTTCTTGTTCCTAAATAAGAATTTCAATGAGCTATTATGAAT
>NW_010946582.1:0-249 GCF_000633955.1 Camelina sativa
TAGAGAATAGAACAAAGATCTCATCCGTCTCTTTCTTCTAGCTTATGCAAAAGAAATTTTATCCCTAAAACCAAGATACAAATGAGCTCTGGACATCTGGGCTTGGCTTCCTACATTAAATGGGATATATTCAGCTAAATCAGCCTACTATGAAGCTTTAAAACTCACAAAAATAGAGGATACACTTACAGTAGCCCCTTCCGTGAGTTCCTACAACTAGAAGAAAAACATCTAGTCCATCAGGAGTTT
>NW_010946583.1:0-249 GCF_000633955.1 Camelina sativa
TGAATTTGTGATTTATATAGTAAGCTTGTTTTTTGTTCTCCATCTAGAAATCAGATGAATCCTTACCCCAAACATCTAATCTTGGAGATCACTCAGCTACTGCCATTGTGTCCCCTCTGGTTGACCAACCAGTTGACTGGAAGCAGAGTGTGATTAAGACTTTGGATACTGATTCCTCAGGCATGCTGGTTGTTCACCCCCATGTGAATGGTAATGGCGAAGAAGCTACTCTGAGTAATCGTTTTGAAA
>NW_010946584.1:0-249 GCF_000633955.1 Camelina sativa
AGAGACGAGATTGAGAGATCACCGAGAGAGATTGCCGAGAGGGATCGCCGAGAGAGACGAGAAAGATCGTCGAGAGGGAGATCGAAGCGAAGTGCTGCTTGTGTCGAGAGGAGACGGAGTTTGCGGTAAAATTGGTCGAGAAGCTGTCTAGTGCGAAGGGAGAATTGCCTGATCCGCGGTGCCGTGAAGTCCAATCATCACTGATCACGTCAATGTGAGTTCTGCGGTAATTGTGTGTTGAATGTAGAC
>NW_010946585.1:0-249 GCF_000633955.1 Camelina sativa
TGGGGGTGGCGGTGGTGGCAGAGGATGGGGATGGGGAGGAGGAGGAGGCGGAGGAGGATGGTACAAATGGGGTTGTGGCGGCGGAGGAAGAGGAAAAGGAAGAGAAGGAAGAGGAGAGTTTGTGAAAAGAGAATATGCAGAGTGCAAAGGAAGAGGAAAATGTAGAGGAAAGATATTGGCATGTCCTCTGCATTGTGGAGGCTTTTGTTTTTACGATTGTCTCTTTCTCTGCAAACCTCATTGCCGTCG
>NW_010946586.1:0-249 GCF_000633955.1 Camelina sativa
TAAATATTCAGTTCCTACATCACGAATCAGAAATTATCGATTAGATTATAACAAAACTTTAAAAAACAGCGGGTCCTGTTGTTATTATTTCTCAAATATTACCTTCTGGTCTGTTCTGAGATATATTGTCACCTTTTGAATTCAATTTTCTGGATCCACCTAAAGACAATGATTTAACATTGAAACCTTTACGTCGTCTCTTATATCTCTCGCTAATTTTCTGGACCATCAGCCGAATTTCTGATTCAA
>NW_010946587.1:0-249 GCF_000633955.1 Camelina sativa
GATGTTACTGGTTCATTATTGATGATCCATTCGATGTTATCGGTTAGAGTCTAATCAATTATTAATTGTCTCAATGCAGGCAAGGAGAAACGATGAGAAGGAGAAGACAATAATAAAGAGTATGGAGAAGGAGATGGAGCAAATGGTTGAGTTAGCATTGTCGGAGAGTGACACATTCCGTGACGTCGGCATCACGTTTCTTGATGTAGCAAAAGCATTTTACTACTCTGCTACATGTGGCGATCATCT
>NW_010946588.1:0-249 GCF_000633955.1 Camelina sativa
TGATTAGTCGATCAAGTCCCTTAAATAAAACACGAACATCCGTGGAGATGTGGTTGTGAAACCTGCTGTTGCGCTCTTGCCATATAACATAAAGTGTTGCTTGAGCAACTAACCGGCGGAGGTTCTTTGGTGCTTTATCATCCCCCACGTCTAACCAAGCTGACAAGGCTGCCCATGTGTGGAAAGAGAAGGGTCTATATCCGATACGACTTGTCACCCCCACCCATAGTTCCTCACTGACTTCGCATC
>NW_010946589.1:0-249 GCF_000633955.1 Camelina sativa
AATGCAGACAACACAGATCAAAGCATGGAAAATGCCTGGAAGGTAAACAATGCCTGTGATTCTCGACTCATTTTGTTCTGTAACTTGAACATAATGTTGCACGATCCTTTGTGAGCTTTCTAATAACAAAAGCAATCTCTCTTGTTCCTAATGTTTCCAGGTCCTACAGGATTTCTTGAATAAAAGCAAAGAAAATGATTTATTCAGATATGGAATCCCAGATATAGATTTCCAACTCGAGGAATTCAA
>NW_010946590.1:0-249 GCF_000633955.1 Camelina sativa
ATAACATCAAACCCTAATTGCTGAAACAGCGATCATATGATAAAAAGCGTCTTGGTTGAGAATATCTTTGTCGGCAGCAGCTCGAATTGCGTAACGTTCGAAGAGCTTAAGAGTCAGGTCAGGACCGAGATAGGCCTGAACAATCGGCTTTAAACCGGCTTGAACATAGTTAGCCCTGGATCGACCATACGAATCCGGATCTTTCATCAACTCTTCCTGCTTACCATTCATGTGATCAGCTATTTTAAA
>NW_010946591.1:0-249 GCF_000633955.1 Camelina sativa
ACAGATGAGTGGACATGTCTTGGATAAAGTGAGCCGATGGCCAATGTTAAGCAAAGAGTAGAAGAGAAGAAAATAGACTCGGGATTAATGCCATACATGGTCACTATTTCAAGAAATACTGGTTATGAGTAGCACAATAGAGATTCTTTCTTTATCTTGCCAACAGTTTTTAGTTCAACACTTCATTGAGACACTGAACGACAACAATCAGAACAGAATTCAACGCAGTCAAGTTATATCCTTACACTA
>NW_010946592.1:0-249 GCF_000633955.1 Camelina sativa
AATTGACTAATTGTTCTTATGTTGTACAGATCTAGGGTTTGTTTGTTTTGATTCGGCACGAAACTATTTAATCGGCGGCTTGGTTTCTTCTTCCTCCTCATGGTCAGATTTCTTCCTCTGATCCTCGCTTCGTGTGTAATTTTTTTTTTTTTTTGCAAATTGATTTGATTCTCTACTACTACGGAGCTTATTGAACTGTTTTTGATTCAAATGTTTTATTCACTTAGTTAGTGAGAACTCTATTCTTTA
>NW_010946593.1:0-249 GCF_000633955.1 Camelina sativa
CAATATCCAAAACTCTATATCTTGACAACGTGAACCTCTTCATATATACATTAAAAAAGAAAAAAGAAAAAAAGCCAACAGTAACTTGCTAGTTGTAGTATGACTTACGTTGATTAGTACTATGAGTTTTATAAAACTTTTGAAGAATGGTAACATTTTAAACCGCCTTTGTGACATTTCTCTTTAAATACCCGAACAATGACTTTGAAGAACTTCATTGAGCAAATAGATAAAACATTTCCTTTTTTT
>NW_010946594.1:0-249 GCF_000633955.1 Camelina sativa
TATAGTATGGGGTATATTCGTGTGATTCCAGCTAGCGTTTTAGGCACAGGACCCCCATTGCACTTGATACAGTTGAAAGCTAGAGGGACACCAATTTCTTTACCTTGAAGAAGAGATCAAGAGGCAATCAATATAAAGAAACAAAATATGAAAGCACAAAACCACTATGAAATAAGCAACTCAAAGGATGTAGTGAGGTTTAAAGCTACTTACAGAATCCTAGTCGGTCTGCCCAGTGAGCTCTGTATG
>NW_010946595.1:0-249 GCF_000633955.1 Camelina sativa
CCCTTTGACATCATCAAGCCTTGATTTAACCCCAAGTTGGTCCAGTTCTCCGTGAGATTCGGGTCCATTTGAAGCTGATCATTATGAGGTGGGATGAACGAGTAACACATATTGTTATAATTATTAGGGAAGCCTTGAAACTGTGGCTGCTCAGAAAAATACTGTTGCATGTAATGTTGATCCATTACACTCTGCGGGATTTGTGTGTCCATGGCTTGATGATGAACCCTAAACATACTAGGTTCCTGT
>NW_010946596.1:0-249 GCF_000633955.1 Camelina sativa
ATTTCCAAAGAAGACTTTCCACTAGTAACAACAGTTTGTTTGCGGAAATTAATAAAATCCTGCAAATATTTAAAACTAATCTCAGTATTCAAACAAAAAAAATTAAGAAGACATGAACTGTACCTAACTAAATGTAACCAAACGTAACTAAAATTAACAAAAACCGAAACTAACTAAACGTAACTAACTAACTAAACGTAACATGAACTGAAACGTAACTAAAATTAGACATAAACTGAAACTAACTAA
>NW_010946597.1:0-249 GCF_000633955.1 Camelina sativa
TCTTCCATTACCTGAGTATAACGCCGTCCCGATTCACCGGAGCTTGAACATAGGAAACCACCAACGTTCTTATTACAATAACAACAACCAGCGTCAAGAGTTTGTAGGGTATGGTACTTATGGGAATTTAGCTGGAAGGTGTTACTACACGGGATCACCGTTGGATCAGAGGAACATTGTTGGATCAGAGCCGTTGGTTATAGAGTCAGTCCCTGTGGTTCCCGGGAGATTAACGCCAGTGATGTTACC
>NW_010946598.1:0-249 GCF_000633955.1 Camelina sativa
ACCAGAATGGCTCTGATACTTTGGCAAAACAGCAGCAGTTACAACAATGCAACTGAGTAGAGCCAAGCCAAGTCCTAGACCGTTGACAGTCATTGATTCAGAACCGCGTCTGGGGACGTTCCTCTTAGTCTGAAGGAACGTCAGTTTCTCAAGCAGTCCGGTCTCTGCGGTGGCAATGGCTAGACCGTATGTATAGAGTCCAAAGAAGACGTGCCATGGAAGAAACGTGGTTCTTGTTGTTCGTACTTC
>NW_010946599.1:0-249 GCF_000633955.1 Camelina sativa
TTTTTATAGTAATTTATTTAAAGGTATTAGACTTGAATTTCGCTTGAAATTGTGATGAGTTTTGATATTAGTGATATTAGTGGTATATACATCATATGTTGCTTCCTTGCTTCTGTTAATCTCAATAAATAACTTACCTGAACCAACAATAATATATTTGAATGTGAAAAGCATATGGAAACAATATTATAAAATGGATTTAAACTTTTATTAATGTAATCATTTTAAAGGTTTTTAAAATATACAATA
>NW_010946600.1:0-249 GCF_000633955.1 Camelina sativa
TAGTCCCCTTTGAGTGGCCACAACCGTTGCTTAACGAACCGATTGGCGGCGGAGATGCGCCGGAAAACGTCAATGAGTAAACCGACGGCAGTATCTGCGACATCTTCCGAGTAGCTAGAGCCAGCGTTGGCGACGGAGATGTCTCGACGACGACACTCAACTAGGTCAACGTGGTCAACGCCGGTACTGGTAGTAACAACCAAGCGAAGATTCGGGAGGAGGCGAATCAGATCGGCTGTGACGGGAACA
>NW_010946601.1:0-249 GCF_000633955.1 Camelina sativa
TTTTTTTTTTTTATAGTTCTCAGTCACTCTCGTCGTCCTCAATACTTGTGTTAAACTTCAATCATCCTCTATCTATTCATTCTCATTTCCTAGATTTTTAGTACAATAGCTTGATCCAGAATATTAGATATGATGTGATTTGTTTAAACATTGTTATGGTATGTTACAATTGAGGTTCTTTAAGGGTTTATGATTAGGGTAAATTCAAAAACTGGGTTTACAAGAAGAGAAAACTGGGTTCCAAGTAGC
>NW_010946602.1:0-249 GCF_000633955.1 Camelina sativa
AGATTTAAAGACTCCAACACTTTACAAAGCTGCAACATTGTCTCTCTTTTCTTGCTACATGTTATGCATACCACTACTGTCTTTTCTCCCATCCATGTCACCTTCAGCTGTTTTTCATTTTTTATATAATAAACATTTGGAATATGGAATAATTAACTTTACCCCCAAAGAAATGTATTTTGAAATGTACAACAAAAAAAAAATGCATTATACTACTTACCTCAAGAACTTCGATCGGGGAGTATTGTA
>NW_010946603.1:0-249 GCF_000633955.1 Camelina sativa
AACCAGAACTCCTATAATTAGTGAAATGCATTGGATTGTCACACATTTTTACCCTAGAAAAAGTAACAAAGCTGTTTACCATTTTGAATCTATGTTTTCTCATTTTTTGCCTGTTTCAGGACAAAATGGTTATAAGTCTTATCTAAACACTCCAAATTCAACCCAAACTCTTATAATTATTCAAATGCATTGGATTGTTNAATTTGACCCTAGAAACAGTTATAAAGCTGTTTACTCCTTCAAAACAAT
>NW_010946604.1:0-249 GCF_000633955.1 Camelina sativa
TTACATTGTTTTGATCAACTTCTTTGATGATGTCTTCAAGGAAAACATCAGCCATGCCATGTTCAACGCATGCTTGTTGCAGCTCATCGATTGTTATGTAACCGCTTCCGTCTTTGTCAAAGTATTGAAACGCAGCGACAAGATGCTCTTCCCTCTCCAGTTTGTTGAGATGAATAGTCGCTGCAATGAACTCACTGTAATCTATTGTCCCACTGTTGTCCACATCAGCCTGGTCAATACAAGAGTTCA
>NW_010946605.1:0-249 GCF_000633955.1 Camelina sativa
CAAAATAATTTATATAGACACTGCAATTGACTGATGCATCATGTTATAAAGTCATTTATTAATCTGACCTGTCCTTGTGGCATCAGGTTATACCGCCAGGTATGGATTTCAGCTACGTCTTGACACAAGATTCACAGGAACCTGATGGTGATCTTAAGTCGCTAATTGGCCCTGACAGAAACCAGATAAAAAAGCCTGTGCCACCAATATGGTCCGAGGTATACTCTTTTTACATTATTGTGTTATTAC
>NW_010946606.1:0-249 GCF_000633955.1 Camelina sativa
CAGGTGCGAATGCAAAACCAGGCGCTTTGAAAACGAGATTGAACTAAAGAGAAGAACACAAATTGGGCACCATGAGCAAAGAGTCAAAAGACTTGATCGTCGGATTGGACATCGGCACTTCCAAGGTGGTGGTGATGGTAGCGGAGTTGCTGTCAGACGGCCGCTTTGAAGTCATCGGCATCGCGCAGCACGATTCGAAAGGCCTGAAAAAGGGCGTGGTCGTGAACATTGAGGCGACCGTGCATTCCA
>NW_010946607.1:0-249 GCF_000633955.1 Camelina sativa
CCAAACTCAATCCCCCAAACAACAATCAAACACACAACACACAATCAAGCTTAACAAGCAATCATACTCAATACAGAGTATCCACAGCGGAAGCTAACTAACACAAACAAAATGGCACCACAGCCATCACACTACGCACTACAAAACCTAAAGGCCTTTACTACTAATAATGCGATTCTGATTTCCCAAAAGACAATATCTTTCGACCCTTAGCCACAAAGGCTAGAAGGATCACATCCCTTCCCAAAA
>NW_010946608.1:0-249 GCF_000633955.1 Camelina sativa
CCATCAGGAAAGGGTGGCAACAAATATTGCGAATACCACAAGCGAGCGGGTCACTCAACAGAAGAGTGTCGCACCCTCCAACAAGTATTGCTCGACAAATTTAAGGAAGGCCAAATTGACGTCGATCTTGAGCGACGTCAAATTGCCGCTCACAAGGATAACCATTTCTTCAATCCTGAGAACGATATGACGCCGCCACCGTGCCACAACCGAGACCCGAAATTCTACCTCCGCCCCCACCAACCCATA
>NW_010946609.1:0-249 GCF_000633955.1 Camelina sativa
GCGTCGTAATGGTTTGACCTCTCTTCAAAGTCCCGATGTCTAACAACATTCCCTAACCCACGGGAAATAATGAGTTCAGCAATATTCACTCCAGGAGTTGCTGCAGCTGCTACATCTGTATCAGCCTTGGTAGGAGATGGAAGGAATACTGAGCCAAAATCCATGACCCTCTCAGCAGCTCCAGATGTAGCAACACCATCACCTGGGATGACCTTCCTTGAGTATTCCATTTGAACGATAACCTGCACC
>NW_010946610.1:0-249 GCF_000633955.1 Camelina sativa
GAAAAAGAGAGGATTTGTTTTAGTTTCAATCTCTGTTTTGATTCTATCTCAGAGAAACTACCAGGTTCATACCGCGTGTTCGCAGATGAATCTGGGAGTGGAATGCTGCAGATCCCAGATTACAAGCTTTTTGTCCATTCCACCTGTTGCAGCCAAAGGGATGGTTGCGGAGCTTGGTGAAAACTTCGCACATTCAACTGAATCCGTGTGAGAAGTCAAAGAGCTCACAACCTGTTGGTTAGATTACTC
>NW_010946611.1:0-249 GCF_000633955.1 Camelina sativa
TCGAAATCGTCAGTGATCTCTTCCTTATCATCCATGCTCAGAACAAGAGATTTGCTTCCTTTAGTTGTGTTGGCTTTAAGCTTCTTGGCTCGAGCAGATGAGTCTTTGCTGAGGTAGCTCTGGATCCCCAAGTAAGCCTCGCTTCTCTTGAAATGCTCTCCGCTGTACTCATGGAATGTTATTTGGATGTAAGGGTAGAAGAGACTGAAGATTCTATGAAACAACGGTTCCAAGTTGTCTCCAAACTGA
>NW_010946612.1:0-249 GCF_000633955.1 Camelina sativa
TAGTACCATTGTTCTCCTTTATCCGAGTTTCCTCTTCCCTGGTCCATCTCAAGATCCTACAGAACCATAAACTCGTTTCCATAAGTTAAAATGAGATAGAAAATAGACCATATCAAGAAGAGATAAGTGAAGTTAAGACGACTGACCTTTCTTGCAGGTAAGTGCTATTGGCGAAGTAAATAGGAGATTCAACGGCAAGAATTAGGAAGCCAGGGATTCTTGAGGCTTCTCTGTATCTTCCAAGACTCT
>NW_010946613.1:0-249 GCF_000633955.1 Camelina sativa
ACTTCTATGTTTTCAGCATTAAGTACTCCTCCTCGCAGACTATCCTTGAACGCTTGGCGTCTAGTCGATATTGTTGATGAAAGATCAAATTCTCTAAGGAATTCTCTCACTTCCCTTCGTTCATCCAGCAATTTGGAGATGCTGCCCCTTATATCAAATGAAGAAGATTCCCCGAGAAGATGCGTAATTGGTCTAATTTCATAACCAGAACCAGGAACATTTCCACCATCAGCTTCTTGAAAAGGATCC
>NW_010946614.1:0-249 GCF_000633955.1 Camelina sativa
AGTCGTCTTCATAAATCAAAGAATCCGGGTCAAGCAAACTATTTGATACTGGAGACGATCCAGGGTAATCATAAGCATCGCTAGGAGACCCCTAGAATAATAATTAAAAACACGACCTTTTAGGATAAGCACACTCATCATCAAAAAAAGAAAAAGAAAAAGAAGAAAGGAAAATTAAAACACATACCGCATCATAATCATAATCATCTTGCTCATCGTAAGAAAGAGAATCAGACTCTATAGCCTTCC
>NW_010946615.1:0-249 GCF_000633955.1 Camelina sativa
TAAAGATCCAGATCATCACATGTCAAAAACCTTCCTACACAACCAATATCTTGGGATAGGAGCAGTAATCTCTAGCATTAGTATTATCCAAAAGCTTAAACATTGGTATGATTCTAAACAACCTTGGATCTGTTCTTACCCTCTTAGATATAAGAACAGCATAGAGCATGCCTAATCCAGAAGAGATATTTAAACAATCAATCTTGGTCAGTCTAAACTACCATAACTCTCATCCAGCCTAATCCATCC
>NW_010946616.1:0-249 GCF_000633955.1 Camelina sativa
TCATCGTCTTCATTGAGTACTCTCTTTAATCTCCTTAAGATTCCTCCAAAGGTATCTTCCGCTAGCCATATCGACGAACACCCAAAACCCATTCTCCATCTTCTGTTATAATTCGCCAATTGAAACAGAGAAATTTCAGAACAAATCCCCCCCCCAAGAAATCAAAATTTGAGAACATTAACGAAAAAAAGGCTTTACCTTTTTGAAATCGAGTCCTTCTTTCTCATTCAATTCGACAGGCGAGTCGTC
>NW_010946617.1:0-249 GCF_000633955.1 Camelina sativa
TCTTCATATTCATCGTTAAGGCAATGAAAAAAACAGAGGAGATCACCAAGATCAATATTTCTTTGTCTTATACAATCATATGGGTTCTATTTGTGATCCCCACGAGTGTTTTGTCAGTTGATGAGCGTCACATAAAGTGCACTCCTGGGTTTAAATGCGGCAATCATACAGAGCTCTATTATCCATTCTGGACAGCTGATAGAGAAGAGTGCGGTCACCCGGATTTCAAGGTCAACTGCAGCGGAGATC
>NW_010946618.1:0-249 GCF_000633955.1 Camelina sativa
AAGCTATCACTGCAAGCAGAAGTCAACTTGTTTAACCAAGAATATACAGTACATACCATTTGCATGCCAGTCAACACGACATCTCGAACAATGAACCATCTCAAACGAGGCTGCAGGATAAGGCATTTGTTTGGTGGCAACAGCGGAAATCATTGCACCAATACCTCTTTCCAATGCAAACTGAATCTGGTTTTCATTACTATCTTTGGGAGCAAACGACATTGTCTGTATACCTAAAGGAAGAAGATA
>NW_010946619.1:0-249 GCF_000633955.1 Camelina sativa
AAGGAAAGAAAGGAAGGAAGAATCACGTGTGAGATATGTTGGGAAGGAAGTCGCTTTCACCATCAAAGAATCGAGAATGTCCCTTTCAAGCTTTCATCTCCTCTCTAACGGTCATATGCACCTTGTATTCCTATATTAAGCTGTAATTGAGCTTCTATGTAACGAACACAACAATCCAATAATAAGAGAATCTGTTTCCCATTCTTCTCCTCTCTACACAAGTGTTTATGTTCTTATTTGCAATGTAGA
>NW_010946620.1:0-249 GCF_000633955.1 Camelina sativa
CAAGGCAGCGGGAACGACAGACCAACCGAAGGATGATGGTATATATTCAGGGAAGAGGCCCGAAGTCTGATTGTTGTGTCAATCGAGTCCACAAATATGTGAGTATGGCGATGTAGTCTCTCAATCATTTATCTCACGCCAATTCATTAATATATCACTCAGAAATTATTAAGACTATAGTGTTCTAACTCAGGAGAGTATTAAAGTACCTTCATATCAGATAGATAAATTCTTCTTCATATTAGTAAA
>NW_010946621.1:0-249 GCF_000633955.1 Camelina sativa
ATAAGTCTTCCCTTAATAAAAAGAATACTCTGCAACTTTACACCTGAAGTGTTCTGTCCTGATGATGTCCCTGCCTCCCTGGAGCTGTCCTAGAAGAGCTTAACGCTGAGGTAACAAAATCAAATCCACATTTTCTTTCTCTGCTTATATTGTGCACTCACTATACTTTTTTTGTTTGTTTCTCATCAGAGCATGTCAAAGCATAAGTTTTCAGGAGTTAGCTTCCCTTATGCGGCTTCTCCTGTTTCA
>NW_010946622.1:0-249 GCF_000633955.1 Camelina sativa
AGCAACCAACTTTGGGCATGTTCTTTTCATCCAAATGAGCATCAATTGTACATATGAATACACTATGTTATAGTGTTCGGTTCGCAACAAGGAATCCATCGCTCTCATAATCCGATTATTCAGTCAGTATAATTAGTCAGAAAGTTTATTACAAAAAGTAGTCTGACACAATTGTCAAAAATGAGTTTCAACTAGGTCTAGTCCCCATGGGGGGTGGGCAGGAGTGCGACGGTCCAAGACTCTTTTTTT
>NW_010946623.1:0-248 GCF_000633955.1 Camelina sativa
AAGATCTACCAGACGATGATTCACTATCTGTGCAAGGCAGGAAACTTTGATCTGGCTTATACCATGTGCAAGGATTGTATGAGAAAGAAGTGGTACCCGAACTTGGACACAGTTGATATGCTGCTCAAAGGGCTTGTGAAAAAGGGCCAGCTTGATCAGGCTAAGTCGATCATGGCGTTAGTTCAAAAACGAGTGCCTCCGTTCAGGTCAAAACAGTTGGTCTCCCTTAAGTCCATTTTGTAATATTT
>NW_010946624.1:0-248 GCF_000633955.1 Camelina sativa
CCATTGCAACCAAAGTTATGTAGTAACAGGTAGCAGCAATAATCAATCTGTAGTGGTACTTCTTTACGAGAATGAACTGATAGTTTGTCCCCTAATACATCAAGACAGACATTGATTTAACGTAAGTAATGCGAGGATTATATAAAGATAGCATCATGTTCATGTTCATGTCATGTGGGTATAATAAAGAAAGAAAGAAGAGACCTGAAACAAATTGTAACGATGAAGTCCCATCTTAGCATAAAGAT
>NW_010946625.1:0-248 GCF_000633955.1 Camelina sativa
TCGTTTGATTGGTTGTCGAATTATCTAGGTCTAAAACAAAAATCTTTTGCGAGACAAAATTTTGTCGAGTTCTTTCTTCTCTCTCGACGGCGACCACGAAGGTGATTCGATCCTCGACGATTTGACAAAGACGTTCCGTTCTTGTCACCGGAATTTCTTGCCAGATTAACGAAGCCGATCTTCTGTCGCATCTGAAGCCGATCCGATCTTCTGTCCCGAAGCTACAAAATTGATTTGGTTTTTTAGTG
>NW_010946626.1:0-248 GCF_000633955.1 Camelina sativa
ATGATGAGTCCGTCTTGACTGTCCCGGACTTTCCTGTGACTGTCACGCACGCTTCTAGGGATCCCTTGCCATGTTAGTTTACGTCCATGAGCTCCTACTTCCAAGCTGTAACTGAACTTCTTCGCCTCGTTCTCATCTCCCATGAAACGAAGGAATGCCATGTACACTGGAGCCATCCCCAGCTGGAACGCCTCAAAGTGTAAACAGAACTGTCTCCCAAAACAGTTGAACACCTGGAAACAAATTTA
>NW_010946627.1:0-248 GCF_000633955.1 Camelina sativa
TGTTTGTAAGAGACACAACTCTACATTTAACAGACGCAACTTTTAGAGAGATGCAACCGTTAAAATTTTCTGTCAAAAAAAATATAAATTTTTATTTTACGAAAAGGTACGACGAAAAATCACAACTGTTGTTGGCTTTTTTTCAGATTGCTATTATTATATTTGAATAAAATGATGAAAAGTTATTTCTATATAGATTTATAAAGGTGGAAACATTTGAATAGACACAACTGTTTGTAAAAGACACA
>NW_010946628.1:0-248 GCF_000633955.1 Camelina sativa
TGACTCGACAACAGATGTATAGATAGATAGTGCCAAGACGATGACTCAATTGCATCAAAACAATTTTGAGGCTAAATTACCTCGCCAGGAATTTGGCAGCGTAAATACTGATGCATCTTAAGTGGAGGGACCAGTCTCTTCGGGTTTCTTTTCTTCACCAGCTTTCTCCACTTCACTCTTTTTGGTTTCTTCTACTTCAGTCTTCACCTTCTCCACAGGTTTCTCTTCGGTTTTCTCCTCTGTCTTTT
>NW_010946629.1:0-248 GCF_000633955.1 Camelina sativa
CTGTTTCGTGAATTTGAAGTCAAGGTGCAAGACAGGCGCTTGAACGAAATACCCGATGCGTTTAGCGGGAATCGCCATGCACAAGCATACTTTGGCGTTTTCAAGAAAGTGTTGCCAGAAGCGTTGGCTGTGCTGGATGGAGTGGCGCAAGACAAGTGGATCAAAGTGGCTTTTGAAGTTGATCAAGCGGTAGAAACCTCTGTAGCAGAGCATTCCATCAACCCACAGAACATTGAAGCGGACATTCG
>NW_010946630.1:0-248 GCF_000633955.1 Camelina sativa
CTTACGTTTATTCAGATTCAAGGAAAGCGCTTTGTTGCAAGTAGAAGAAAGATCAACGGAGGAGGAGTAGAACAAAACGTGACCTTCCATTCCTATTCTTATTAGGGTTTCACTCTCTAAAACTTTGGATATCGAATTATGGAAAGATAGAAGAAGAGTTTCAGGTATTATATAGAGCGTCGAGGAGTAAGAGACCTAACAAAAAAAAAAGGAAACAAAAGGAAGCTTCCTTAACTCCCACTCAACGA
>NW_010946631.1:0-248 GCF_000633955.1 Camelina sativa
TAGAGACGACACGCAGTTATAGAGTCCAAGGATGGATCCATGTTGGAAAGGGTATGTATAGGCCAAAAATCTTAGCATCCCCTTCTTCTTTTTACTAGCTGAAACGACTGACATACAAAGAAGACAACAAAAAAAGGTATAATATACCACAAAGACAAGTTTATATCCTCGCACCGATCACAAATCTTCGCCACCATTTTGTCTCTTTTGTGTTATGTTGGAGCAAAGTCAGGCGCAAAGATTGCTAT
>NW_010946632.1:0-248 GCF_000633955.1 Camelina sativa
CCAACAGAGTATTTACAGATGAAGACGGAGTTGAGCATGTTGAGGTATTTCACCCCCTTGTGGCCTTGTAGTCACATCCTTGCTTGAAAACGAAATCGGAGGAAACAGAATAGTAAATAGCTTGTTTAACATCATCAAAATTGAATATGCTTCAGGTAAACTTCTACATCCGTGGGCCTCAAGGAGCGGGGAAAGTGTATGCGGAGATGTTTAAAGACAAGGCAGAGAATGAGTGGAAATACACGTAC
>NW_010946633.1:0-248 GCF_000633955.1 Camelina sativa
ATACTGTACGACATCATTTCCAATGCTGCTGGAAATTCATGGTATGCGTTATGCTACAAGGACTTTCCTTCCGCTATGAGTAATAAAAAGAACTTCCAGTACCAAATTGGAGAGATATTTTGATAGTAGGACTGTTATTGGTTACAGTGTTGACGACATTTCATGTACTACTAGATCTTTAGTATACACTCATTTAGAGGAGGGAAAACCAATAAGCTGAATAGTCTAATTCTGGAAGTTTCGAGAAT
>NW_010946634.1:0-248 GCF_000633955.1 Camelina sativa
AAAACCGGGATCTTCAAATAAGGGAGCGGAAGCACTCCTGTTTAGGAGTGTTTCGCGAGGTGCTTTTCCACAATCCTTATTTGGAAGAAAGGGCCGCCTACTCTCTTCAAGAGGCTTTTTGCGATTTCTTGAACGAGAGGCGGGAGGCGCTGGACATTTCGAACCCCGGATCTAGCCCGGCCGAAATGGACCGCCTAGAAATAATATCTCTGGACCAAGTGGAAAAGGACCTTCTCAGACGTGGGGAC
>NW_010946635.1:0-248 GCF_000633955.1 Camelina sativa
TACCAAAACCAAGTCATGGTCCATTTTTACTCTAGAGAGTACTTCTGGTTTAATAGTATAGATGTTTCTCATTTATAACTTATTGAACCATATAATATATAATAAGAATAAAGAAGTCAATTAATTTTGTAATATTTTTATTATAACATATGATATAAATATAATATGAATTATATTTATATTTATGTTTGTTCTATACGTGAGTTTGAGAATGTATGTTTTTGATCGAAAATACAAATTGGTCCCAT
>NW_010946636.1:0-248 GCF_000633955.1 Camelina sativa
TCTTCCGTAAATAAGTGAACTTTACATGTGACAGTCGAAAAAAAAAAGAAGCTAAAGGGTTATATTTAACATTTTCAACATTTGACGTCGAAAAAAAAGAAGCTAAATTTTACATTTTTCTGTAGGGTTATATATTGTTTATCGCTAATTGAGGAAACAAATGTAACAATCTCCTTCTCAATTAGGAGAAAACAATCACGCGCCATTTTTAGATTTTCCTTCACGAGCATAAACCTTCGTGGCTGCTT
>NW_010946637.1:0-248 GCF_000633955.1 Camelina sativa
CGCGAAGACGCATCCGCGATAACAGAGGAGGATCTGCTTCAAATACCTCGAGGAGTGCGAACACTCGAGGGTCTAAGGCTGAACACACGTGTGGGAATCCAATACTTAGCCGCGTGGTTAACAGGATCAGGATCTGTGCCACTATATAACCTAATGGAGGACGCAGCTACGGCTGAGATAAGCCGTGTCCAGAACTGGCAATGGATTAGGTATGGAGTGGAACTGGATGGAGACGGGCTAGGAGTTCG
>NW_010946638.1:0-248 GCF_000633955.1 Camelina sativa
CTTGAATCCGTCGTAGGATTTGCGAAGGAGGAGGAGTAGATCTGAAACAGATCCTCGCTGGTCGAAGTCGTGAGACGCAAATGAAAGCGCTGGATCTCCGTCAAAACTCAAGCCGTCGACTAGCAAAGAGAGTCAAACGGAGGAGCGCCGTCAACACCACGAGGTGGCCGTCACACGCAGCGGAACTACTCAACTTCACCACGAGCTTCAGGGCACTTCAGAGGCTTGTCGATTCACACAAGTGCCAG
>NW_010946639.1:0-248 GCF_000633955.1 Camelina sativa
TATCATTTGCTCGACCTGTTTCTATTATTTATTGTCCCACTATTTCATAACAAATGAATTATTCATTTCAGGGGAAAAGAAGGATTCATGAAACAATCAGTGAGATTTACGAAATGTAACAATTAGCATGTAGAACGAATGACCAAATTGGAAAGACCTTATGGACGTCTCTCATGGAAATGAGGCAGGAAAAAGAGTGCGTACGTACCATTGATTTATTACCATTACTTCTATAATAGTACATAGAA
>NW_010946640.1:0-248 GCF_000633955.1 Camelina sativa
ATCCCAATGGTGATAGCGACCGGTCATGGTCTCCTAGGACGAAGCCAGCCGTGATCATGTTCCTCCTTTTCCCCCAACGGCTACAATAGGAACTTTGGGTCCTTCTCTTGGGCCTTAAGAGGACTAGGACCCTTCTCTCTTCCATATGTCTCGATAGAACTCGGCCATATGGACACTCGGCCATATACTCGTACGGACGGTCGTACGGACAGCCGTACGGACATGACCAAGTCCCAAGGTGATTCATG
>NW_010946641.1:0-248 GCF_000633955.1 Camelina sativa
ACCCGTGTGGGCCAGTTTACATAACTATAGGAGATGGTGGTAACATTGAGAAAGTTGATGTGGACTTTGCGGATGACCCTGGGAAGTGTCCTTCTCCTGAAGACAACATCCCCGAGATAGGAGGATCATGCCCTTTAAATTTTACTTCTGGCTCTGCAAAAGGAAAGTTTTGCTGGGACAGACAACCTGATTGGAGCGCCTTCAGAGAGAGCAGCTTCGGCCATGGAATCCTTGAGGTATATCTTCAT
>NW_010946642.1:0-248 GCF_000633955.1 Camelina sativa
AATTTTGTGCTCGTAGCTAATTGTGTCGCGATCACAAAAAAATATCCAAAACACCTTCAAACGTCAAATTTTGGCCTCCGGAATGGTCCAATGGAACGAATACCCATTTCCTTGCTAGAAACACTCTTGGGGCTTTCCGAATTGGTATAATGGGTCGTGTGGTTCCTCACAATGTAAAAGTTACAACGTTCTGTTAGTACAATATAGTCTTACGCAACAACCAAAAAAAAAGAGGGAGGGATGCAGCA
>NW_010946643.1:0-248 GCF_000633955.1 Camelina sativa
GGCAACGAAGGGCTGAAATGAGTAGACACAACTCTAGAGTCAAGCAGCTCCATGATCGGTGTGAAGCTTACGCACCTAGGGACCTTATACTGATTAATCGATGCACCTCTCGAGATGGCATAGTCCATGAGCTCCTCAAAGGTACCGTTCTGCACCACACGTATCTCCAACGGACCAATCGATTTATCAGCGACTCTGCTTTGTCTATAAACCGAGTTTAGGGATTCCTCCATCTCCAAACAGCACTT
>NW_010946644.1:0-248 GCF_000633955.1 Camelina sativa
GCCATCTTTAAATCAATAAAGGTGATCAATTAAATGACAATAAAAAAAGAAAAATTTGATTACGGGTTTATGAGAAAAGTTTTGAAGAAATGTTTGGTTTATTAACTTTTTATTAAGTCTCGTTAATTAAGGTTGGAATCAATTTACCATTTTGACGTTAGAGATCGTGGTCTTACCAAAAACACACATGGATAGAAAACGTTTGGTCCCAAATATATCAATACCACAAGAGAGTTGGTTAGAAGGAA
>NW_010946645.1:0-248 GCF_000633955.1 Camelina sativa
ACATACGATTCATACAGAGACTGTTCACAAGGAGTATGCAGTGTCTATTGCCCTCAATGGTGTTACGTCATCTTCCCTCCTCCTCCTTCCTTCTACCTCGACGACGAAGACGACTCTTCCTCCTCTGATTTCTCCCCTCTCCTCATCGCTCTTATCGGCATCCTCGCTAGCGCCTTCATCCTCGTCAGCTACTACACTCTCATCTCCAAATACTGCCACCGCCGCCGCCAAAACTCCTCCTCCTCCTC
>NW_010946646.1:0-248 GCF_000633955.1 Camelina sativa
CAAAACATGAGAAGACTGTGCCTTATATTACGGTATATACCAGCAAAGCCGAGTAAACCAACACAAAGTTACCGCACCTCTGATACTCTGTTTACTTCTAGCAAAGTTAAATCTTTTCCACCAGTGATGTTGTAGACGACACCAGTAGCAGACTGTATTGATGATCCGATCAATGGAGCCAAAGTCGCTTGTTCAGCTGCTTCTTCTGCTCGGTTCTTGCTGGAAGAAACACCTACCCCGAGCATAGC
>NW_010946647.1:0-248 GCF_000633955.1 Camelina sativa
CGCAAAACTCAAGAAAACAGAGCAGAACTCTGTCCATTTGAACTCTTAAGCAAACCCTCTATTCTCTACTCTCTATACTCCTAACCCTCTTGCTTTAATACGCTATATTCTCTGGTTACTTATTCTTGGTTACTTATTCTCTAAATTCTCTTTTTATTTTGAGTAATTTACTCTATTCTCTAATCTCTCACCATATCTTGATTAGAATCTGTCTTAATCTCAAACAGGTTCATTCTTTAAAGATGGTG
>NW_010946648.1:0-248 GCF_000633955.1 Camelina sativa
TTGATCTATGCTGCAGGTGAAAGCATCTCCGAACTTGTTAATTCTGTAGAACAATCCGGCAGTAAATATACAGCTCTTTATGTTTCTGATCCTTATTGGTACACATCTTACAAAACTCTCCAAAGGTTTCTGGCTGAAACTGCTAAAGGAAACAGCACTCCTGAAGTTACTACTGGTTGTGATGAACTCTGCAAATTTAAGTCATCCCTTTTGGAGGGCATACTAGTGGTAAGAAGTTACTCTTTTTA
>NW_010946649.1:0-248 GCF_000633955.1 Camelina sativa
TTTTTTGCTTTTTATAATTTATGGTAGATTTTTGCGGGTTGGTGGTACGAGTCGCACCACGTCTTAAAGTTAACTTTCTAGATCGTGAAGCATGTTACAATGGTTATAAAGAAGTTTTTCACTTTACAGTGAAGGACATCAAGTAAGTAAATTAAACTAAATAAAGATTTACAAACATGATGAGATCATTGCTATTTAGATAATATTATTAAGAACTTCGTATTGAAGCTAATCACTTTTTTGTGTGA
>NW_010946650.1:0-248 GCF_000633955.1 Camelina sativa
GTCACAAGAACTGCTGAGGCCATCACAATGTTAGACACCGCTGTTTTCGCTCCAGCATTGTAGTTTACCGCAGATCGAGAGAAAGACCCTGAAGAAAACAATAAACCGGAGTCAAAACATTGTTCCCTGAGTTAGAAGGTGAACGAGATTGTTGGTTTCAAGTAAAAATTTTAACCTGTTGTAACATAGCAAGAGGTGCAAGAACCAGCCATGTTCATAAAACCTATAGCCATCATTTCTTTGTTCCC
>NW_010946651.1:0-248 GCF_000633955.1 Camelina sativa
AGTATGCATGTGAAGAGAAGACCCGATGGGAAATGGTTCATTCATGAGTTTATAAAGGATCACAATCATGAGCTTTTACCTGCCCTTGCTTATCATTTCCGGATTCAGAGGAATGTCAAATTAGCTGAGAAGAATAATATCGACATTTTGCACGCAGTTAGTGAACGGACCAGGAAAATGTATGTTGAGATGTCGAGGCAGTCTGGGGGATATAAGAATATCGGGCCTCTTCTTCAGAGTGATGTCAA
>NW_010946652.1:0-248 GCF_000633955.1 Camelina sativa
CTCTTCCATGGACGATATCTGACCTAAAAATCCAGAACCAGAAGCCATATATGTATGTGTATGCACAAACAAAACAAACAAACCAATTGAACAAAAGTAGGGAGCGGAGAGGAGGTTTTGAGGTGAGATTACAATGGTGAAATTGAAAGGAAGCAAAAGATCGAGGAAGGGAGATTATTATTATTACAGGAAGAAGAAAAAAATGGGCTATAAGAAATGGACGGAGAAGACGGAGATGATGATGATAC
>NW_010946653.1:0-248 GCF_000633955.1 Camelina sativa
AATTATGTAAAACAATGACTGCAGTTTCTGAGACCGTGTTTGTTCAGTCAAGGGAATTAATTCCACATGAGGAGGAGCAATTACATGTTTCCAAGTTTTCAGAAATGGCTGAATGCGTTGAGAAGTCAACATGTGTGAAGACCAATTTTTGTGAGTATGCCTTAGAACGGGAAAGACAAGACCAAAAATGTTACAAATTCTGGAAATTCAAGTTCAAAGACAAAAGAGTTTGGATTGGGGAACTGCAG
>NW_010946654.1:0-248 GCF_000633955.1 Camelina sativa
AAAGAGCTTTCAAGGATAAGAGATTACCTCTTCAATGAACTAGCCAAGAATACCGGCCAGCCTGCTGAAAGGGTCAGTTCTGTTTCCATAATATAACCAAATCAAACAGTTTCTGTTTACTGTTTTTGGAAAACCGTTTTAATTCTGAGTGCATATTATGATGATGATGAATGATAATACAGGTCTTCAAAGACTTGAGCAGGGTGAAAAGGTTCAACGCAGAAGAAGCTATCGAGTATGGACTTATT
>NW_010946655.1:0-248 GCF_000633955.1 Camelina sativa
TATGAAAAATATGAGACAATCTATGTTTATTAGCCCTGAGACCAAATAACCGGATCCGTCGGATATCCGGATCCGAATCCGGTATCCGATCCGAAAAAGCGGATATCCGCTAAAACGGATCCGGATTCGGATGTTATATTTCTAAATCCGGCCGGATGCGGATCAGATCCAGATAGTAAAAATAATTCGGATTGGATATCTGGATCCGCCACTATAGTATATAAATTCATTATTAATATATAGTATAA
>NW_010946656.1:0-248 GCF_000633955.1 Camelina sativa
CAGAAACTACAAAAGCATACTTTGACTTGTGAATTCCACTCTCATATGCCTTTTGGAACTCACTTTGCACCTGGATATCAGGTACAGAAAATTAGCATTCTGCTGAACATTGTTTACTTATGGCAAAAAAAGAGGCGTCAAACCATCTCATAACAAGAACAAACTAACAGCTATATGAGTAAAGAGAACCACACCTGAAGTGCCATAACACCGCTAGCAAATTGAGTCATTGGATGGGCTGTGGAAGG
>NW_010946657.1:0-248 GCF_000633955.1 Camelina sativa
CACAGGGACATCAAGGCCAGCAACATTCTCTTGGACGAGAGATTCGAAGCCAAGGTTGCCGATTTCGGGCTGGCCAAGTTCAACCCCGAAGGAATGACGCATATGAGCACCCGTGTGGCCGGCACAATGGGATATGTGGCGCCAGAGTACGCACTCTACGGTCAGCTGACAGAGAAAAGCGATGTGTACAGCTTTGGAGTGGTGCTTCTGGAGCTTCTGAGCAGGAGAAAGGCGATCGTGACAGACGA
>NW_010946658.1:0-248 GCF_000633955.1 Camelina sativa
AACAGGAATGCAGTATTTGGAGACACTAGTTTTCTTGCTCCCGGAGGTGTAAGAATTGGTACACCCGCGATGACCTCAAGAGGATTGGTGGAGAGAGACTTTGAGCAGATAGGAGAGTTCTTGAGCCGTGCCGTGACACTCACGTTGGAGATCCAGAATCAGTACGGTGAGCTGACGGAAGACTTTAACAAGGGTTTGGTGAACAACAAGGAGATGGATGAGCTAAAGGATGATGTCGAGAAGTTCAC
>NW_010946659.1:0-248 GCF_000633955.1 Camelina sativa
AAAACATTGCTTAGAAGCACTAAACAGCTTTGTTAGTGATTTTGGGGATAAAATGTTTCTTAATCCAATGCATCTAACTAAATATAAGAGTTTGAGATAGATGTGGAGAGTTTAAAAGCCACTTATACCCATTTTGTCCCAAAACAGGCTAAAACCAAAAAAACATTGCTTAGAAGCTGTAAACAGCTTTGTTAGTATTTTTGGGGTTAAAATGTGTCCTAATCCAATGCAACTGACTAATTATAAGA
>NW_010946660.1:0-248 GCF_000633955.1 Camelina sativa
GAGTTTCATGGCAAACATGCAGAGAGGCTTCTGGTTTTTGAGTACATGTCTTATGGAAGTCTGAGAGATTGCTTAGATGGAGAGTTGGGGGAGAAAATGACATGGAACATAAGAATCTCTGTCGCTCTTGGAGCTGCAAGAGGACTCGAGTATCTTCACGAAGCTGCTGCGCCAAGAATCTTACACCGAGATGTAAAATCCACAAATATTCTCCTTGATGAGAATTGGCATGCAAAAGTAAGTAACAC
>NW_010946661.1:0-248 GCF_000633955.1 Camelina sativa
TGGAAAGTGTTCTAAGCTATACCCAAAAAAGCATGAAGACATCACGAGGGTTGGAGAAGATGGTTATCCTATCTACAGGAGGCGTCGTACTGAACTGTTTATTGAGAAGGGTGGTATTAAGTGTGATAATAGGTATGTTGTCCCTTATAATTCCAAGTTATCAGTTCGCTATAGAGCTCACATCAACGTGGAATGGTGCAATCAAACCGGTTCTATTAAATACTTATTCAAATATATGAACAAAGGTC
>NW_010946662.1:0-248 GCF_000633955.1 Camelina sativa
TCACACATAGCTGAGAAAGAAACTCGCCGTGTTGAAGAAGACACTGACGAAGCATCATCATCGTCGTCCGTCAACGACGCCAAACTAAACTCACTACCTTCTCCGGATCTTCTCGAGAAGCTCATCTTCGGCTGCGACGAACAGCTACTCCGATTTCCTTCATCGTAATCCTCCTCTCCAGCCGGCTCAACAGTTAGGTAAATCTCGGAGCTAGCATCATTCCTTGAGCTTTTCTTGAAAGTAAACGG
>NW_010946663.1:0-248 GCF_000633955.1 Camelina sativa
AGATGCATCTTGGCGTTCTTATGTGATTGATTCTGGATGTAAATCATTGAAATTGATATTTTTGCAGGTCTGTCTCGAAGGACAGATATCTCGGAAATCCGCCGAAAAAAGTTTAAGAGAAGGTCATTCACCACATGGAGATCAAATACCATGGAAGTTCTGTGAACAGTTCCGGGACGTTGTTTTTCCAAAGCTTTCTGGTGCCCGTATAGTACGCATAGCAGTCCACCCCAATGCTATGAAAGTAA
>NW_010946664.1:0-248 GCF_000633955.1 Camelina sativa
TGATTCCTGGCCATCACTTCGTGTCATCCTCTTCATCTTTGCGATACATGGATATATGAACTTAGATGAACTTCATCCTCACAATATAAAAGAAAAACTTTTCTATGATCGTTTTTGTTTTGCAGTTTCCTCTGACTCGGCCCAAGTCACCAAACCTTAACCGCAGAAAGAGCTGCAGCGACACAGTTAACTCATCATATCAGGAGGTGAAGGGGAAGCATTGTGCTCGACATCGTCACAGTGTAGGC
>NW_010946665.1:0-248 GCF_000633955.1 Camelina sativa
TAACTCTGCACAGTTGCAAACATAAATAGTCACAACTTTGTAACACTTCATTTATCATATGTCACTTCAGATCAAATAGCATTATGTGAAGGTGAAAGGAAAAAAATATTGTAGTCTAACCACGCTTAGGTTCTTGGTATTGAGGTATAATTTCAATGAAGCAAGTGTCTCTAAAGGATGTCAGCAGACATATCTTTGCTGAAAACTGCACAAAGGGAGATACAAAGGAAATTTTGTAAGAAACAGGA
>NW_010946666.1:0-248 GCF_000633955.1 Camelina sativa
TGGTTCCGAATCATCAATCATCTTGTGTGCATCCAAATGTGTGTCTTACATTATATTGCTAATTATTAACTTATTTGGCTCCAAAGCACACTTTCCTTCTACATCTCTACTTCATCATCTGAGATAACAAACTTGATGCAAAATGCAACCTAAAAGTGTTGGAGTCATTCTCAACAAGCAATTTAGTATGAAGGTAATTAATCTGTCTCGGCTGACTTATTGACATAATGGCTGACATATCATTACTT
>NW_010946667.1:0-248 GCF_000633955.1 Camelina sativa
AAACGCAGCTTGTCACAAGCGTCAGAGGCGTTCGAAACAAGTTCGCGCAGGAAAATTTCTTTGTTGGAATACAGCGAATGAATCATCAGGTGAAGCAGCTGCTTCACTTCGGTTTGAAAGCCCAAGGTTTCTTTCATCGCACCCATTTCATCTCCCAATGCAGTAATGATATTGACTGGCTGGAGATGGGGGTATTCAGGCGAATTTCAAGAGATGGATTTTATCGCCACAAATAACGATAAATGAAA
>NW_010946668.1:0-248 GCF_000633955.1 Camelina sativa
GATGAAGAATAGGTACCTTTCATCGTCACTTTTGCAATAGCTGTCAAAGAAACCCATCAAAGACAAAGGATGGGAGAACCAACACATAGAAAAGTTTATAACTACGTATGATCAAAAGGAAGAAGATTATTTCTACGCCAATCCTCAAGAATGTATCGGTGACAACTCAATAAGAGATTTACATGTGCTTAACGATCTCAACTTCTTTCTCTATATCTATAAGTGGAGGAGCCATTGTCGACACAGAA
>NW_010946669.1:0-248 GCF_000633955.1 Camelina sativa
AGAAAGAGTAACATAGCTGTTTACTTCTTCGAATCAATGTTTTCTGTTGGTTTTAGCATGTTTACAATTAGTCTAAACACTCCAAATTCATCCCGAACTTACAATTAGTCAAATCCATTGGAATGTCACACATTCTGACCCTAGAAACAGTAACAACGCTGTTTACTGCTTAGAATCAACGTTTTCTTGGTTTTAGCCTTGTCGGGACAAAATCGGTATAAGTGGTGGCTAAACACTCCAAATTCAAC
>NW_010946670.1:0-248 GCF_000633955.1 Camelina sativa
AATGATACAATGTCTCGTTAGAAGCATAAGTTTGTCCAAGATCACCTGTACAGACACACACAACGTATATATTAGATTTATCGATTTTGGAAGTAGTAATGAAATCTAGCTTTTGTAAAAGAAAAATAAGTACCAATAATGCCGAATGTGTATGGAACGTCTGGTCCGACCTTTAGAGGAGTAGTAAAGTTGAATTGTCTAACGGATTCATCACTACCAACTTCATAGATGTACTTGGTATCGTACTG
>NW_010946671.1:0-248 GCF_000633955.1 Camelina sativa
CTCTTCTTCGTCCTTTTGTTCACTCCTCTCGGCGATTCCATGGCGGCTTCTGGTAGGCAAACGCTGCTTCTATCGACGGCGTCAGATCCGAGGCAGCGGCAGAGATTGGTGACTTTGGTTGAAGCTGGTCAGCATTTGCAGCCGATCGAGTATTGTCCGGCGGAGGCAGTTGCTCACATGCCTTGTGAGGATCCAAGGAGGAATAGTCAGCTTAGTCGAGAGATGAATTTCTATAGGGAGAGACATTG
>NW_010946672.1:0-248 GCF_000633955.1 Camelina sativa
TCGCATATCCACACCTTCCTCTCCTCTTGCTTGTACACTCCTTTGTTAGCCGTCACAAGCTCCCCCTTACCATTAAACAAGTCAAGCGATCCTTGCTCTCTTTGGATTTGTGAGCAAATGTCTTCAAAGGAGGGGAGCTTCTCTGCCCTGAGGATGTGCTTCAAGAGGTCATTGAAGGATGGGTTCAAGGTAAGAAGGAGTCCAAAGACCTTGTCTTGCTCCTTTCTTTCAGTCAACACACTCGGATC
>NW_010946673.1:0-248 GCF_000633955.1 Camelina sativa
AAGCAACCCTCTCGTTTTGGCTTTGGAAGACTGAAAAAAACCCACAAAAATATATATATATTTCAAAGTAAAGAAAAGTACATGCAAAAGTAAAGGTTAAAGTAAAAGTGTAAAAGTGAAAAAAAAAAGGTGTGTAAAAGAGGGCGGCAAATCTTCGTCGGAGTGCGTTTATTCTTTCTGCGATTTCCCCATTGATCATGTGGACGCCCTCATTCTTCCAATTCCTTTTTTATACCCTGCAGTAAAAC
>NW_010946674.1:0-248 GCF_000633955.1 Camelina sativa
ACCTCTACTCTCATCCTAGCCAAGGAGATGCATCAAGGGAATCATATTTTCAACTTTGAACTTCCAACACTTGGGAAAAAAGCAACTGATTTTGCCTAACCAAGAGCTCACCACCATTCAAGAAGGAGCCAACATTGACTTTTGGCCAGCTGAGGAGCATTTGTTAGATGGGATAGTTCAACTTAGAGTTGATGAAGGCTACCAAGAGATAGTAGAGGAGTGAGGGAGGCTACCAAGAGATTAACCCT
>NW_010946675.1:0-248 GCF_000633955.1 Camelina sativa
AAACGTGAAGAAGAAACCGGTAGCTTGGCCTTAATTGAGGGCGTAGAAGTAGTAGAAGACGAAGATTCATTTTCCTGTACACTGTTCTTTTCTGCAATCACATTGGAAGGAGAAAGTTCAGTTTTTGGAATAATGCTCTTTTCTCCAGTCACATCCGATTTCTCTTCATCATGTTGCTTTCTCAACATAAAATGAAACATCGCACAAACAAGAGCAAGTAGAGCAGCACCCACGACCAAGCCTATGAT
>NW_010946676.1:0-248 GCF_000633955.1 Camelina sativa
CAACCTTGTAAGAACCAGTTACTATCTTCGTCAAGGACAAAGTCTTTATGATAACCCCATTTCTTCATTTTCTCCCTAAACGACTCCACAAGCTCTGCCTTGACAGGCTTTTGCTTAAAACCAGCCCTAATCATCCTCACTTGCCATTGCTTGTAAGTCTCCGGTCTCTCGACTCTATCTATACCTTCACAAGCTATCACATTCATCACTTCTCTCCCGTAAAACTCCCCTTCGAAATGTATCCTCTC
>NW_010946677.1:0-248 GCF_000633955.1 Camelina sativa
CACAAAATCCCCTTTGTGTTGATTCTTTCCTGAAAAGAAAAACAAAGTTTGTCTTCTCCTGTAGCACCTGCAACTCCCAATGATCCTTATCTTTTGTCCACCTTAGGAATTTTTAACTTCATCTTCAGAAACTTAAAGAGATTCGCGACTCTCCCTTAAGCTTCCTTCTTCTGATGACTGTAATCCCACTTGCAGACGAAATCCGACCACTGAACCCGACAACTGAAGAAACCCTTACAACCTTGTTT
>NW_010946678.1:0-248 GCF_000633955.1 Camelina sativa
TTCTTCATTGCACTCTGAGAATGCTTCATCTCAGCATCGCCAGTGGATTGGGGCCAGTTCCCACAGTCTTTTCAACTCACCTGGATGCTTAAAATAAATCTCCACCAAGGCTTAGAGAAAGACCATAGTACTAATTACGGGTTATCAAGTAGGCCGCGGGTCTGAGTTTTAACATATGGATGTATAAGGTCCATTGGATGTATCATCCTTTTGGTTACCACCCAATGGTATAGCCCTTATCAATGCAA
>NW_010946679.1:0-248 GCF_000633955.1 Camelina sativa
AAAACGTTAATGTTTAATTAAACACTAATTAATGGGAAAATAAAATTATTACAACTTACGTGACAAAGTGCTCTACCGAGAGAGTTAACGGAAGGTTCATCAACGCCGTCGCAAATCATCATACCCAGATTCGACGACCCTGAATACTTCACCAGCGCCGTTGATGATGTGGACGACGAGGAGGGAGCCTTAACTGGGACCAACGCGTTCTCCGCCGCCGCGGTAAGAAGACCCGAAGCGAAACTAAA
>NW_010946680.1:0-248 GCF_000633955.1 Camelina sativa
GGGAGGAGCTTGGATTGTTCGCGATAGTCAAGGTCAAGTCATGTTTCCATGCGCGAACGGCTCTAGAACAGACAGAAACTACGCTTTTAGCAGGACTGAAAGTTGCTAGGTGGGTTTTGGAGGCACTGCAGATTTTACAGATTCCTCGGGTTGAAATGGTGATGGACAATACTGCAGTGATTGAGGCGATAAATAACCCTGGGGAGTGGCCACGGTATAACATCATATTGCAGGATATCACACAACTC
>NW_010946681.1:0-248 GCF_000633955.1 Camelina sativa
GATACACCTGCTGGGAAATACAGTGGAGGAATGAAAAGGCGGCTAAGTGTAGCCATTTCACTTATGGGAAGTCCTAAGGTACACCACTGCGTCTTACTCATATGCTAAAAACATACTGATAAACCTTATTTGCATTTAGAGAGCTAAAGTTTTTCAAGCTTTTAACATATCCTTTTTCCATTTGGTTTATATGTTTTTAAATAAAAGGTGGTTTATATGGATGAGCCAAGCACAGGACTTGATCCAGC
>NW_010946682.1:0-248 GCF_000633955.1 Camelina sativa
GAATACACAGCAATTGAGCTCGCTGGAACGGACAGACCCGGTCTCTTGTCTGAAGTATCTGCTGTTCTCACAGACCTTCACTGCAATGTTGTGAACGCTGAGATATGGACTCACAACACCAGGGCTGCAGCGGTTATTCATGTCACGGACCATTCAACTAATTCTGCCATTACTGACCTGATTCGCCTCTCCACCATTAAAGAGCTGCTGTGCAATGTAGTCAGGACGAACAGCGGTTCAAGAGCTGC
>NW_010946683.1:0-248 GCF_000633955.1 Camelina sativa
GCAGACTCCATCTGTACCAGACGATAGCAACAAAGTAAGAACAACATCTCAACCTATAATAAACAAATATGCTCTAAAACCAAAATGTCGGTCTCGTTTCCCTAGTGATATCAATAATAACATACAGCAGACCAATCTTTGTAGCATTTCAAATGGGTTTCTGATCACTTGATACTGTCCGAGATGCTAACAACTAACTTTCCATAGGCAGTAACTAAGTAAACACATTTATAACGTCTTCCACAAAG
>NW_010946684.1:0-248 GCF_000633955.1 Camelina sativa
CATGGTTGATGGCCAAGGTTTTCTAATTACTAACAGAGAGGTAACTGCGTTAGACATTTTTCTGTATTGGATTTGATATATATTGATAATATCTTACATGATGGACGGAGGTGGTTTTATATCATTGATGGAGAGAAGCTGCTAGATAGTCCTGCTTTGCCATCTTTTAGAGTAGGTTGAGCAATCACTAGAGGAAAAAAAGTATAGGCTTAGTGTTTTCTTCAATAATAGATTGTACTCTTAATCCA
>NW_010946685.1:0-248 GCF_000633955.1 Camelina sativa
GAGATATGCGAAGAGGAAGTATATTCAAAGATTTGGTTTTACAAATGCAATGAATGTGGCTCCACTCTTCATACTAAATGTGTATTTAAAGATCTAATACACTCAAGACCAGGATACAGTTTGGTGATGGCTAACAAGGGGTCATTTGATTTGCTTCCAAACAATCGTCTCTCTCGGCCGGTTTGCTATTTATGCAAGATTCGTTGTGTGGGTGATTTTGTTCTCAACAAAAAAGCAGATTCAAATAT
>NW_010946686.1:0-248 GCF_000633955.1 Camelina sativa
AATTAAACCCAATGTGTACTCCACCACGATCTAGTGGTATCGTTGTAGCACTTCAGGATCGAATCCACAGAGACAAAGTGATGCACTATGAAATTGTATAAATTCGAATATAGCTAAAGCAAAGAGAAAGTTTGTGTTTCAAGTAATAAATTTAAAACAGAAAATCAAGTAAGGGTTTTGAATTCAAAGAAAGATATTGGACGTAGGGAATCAGTTAGGGGATACAACCACAAATTTAGATGATAGAT
>NW_010946687.1:0-248 GCF_000633955.1 Camelina sativa
ATCATCCTTAGCTTCCTCTTCTTCCATGGTACGCAATATTCATATCTCTTACAATTTCATATATGTATATGAATATTTCTATAGAGAAATGTTAATATTAACTTATTATTAAAGCATTGCATTTGGTAGGAAGTGATGGTGCTACTATCACCATCGTAAATCGATGTAGCTTCACCGTCTGGCCGGGAATTTTGTCCAACTCCGGAAGTGGCGACATAGGCACCACCGGTTTTGAGCTAGCCTCCGGT
>NW_010946688.1:0-248 GCF_000633955.1 Camelina sativa
GAATTGGACCCGACATCTAATCGGATTAGTGTTGCTGTCAAGTTACTTCGTTGCTGGACACCTCATCGCATATTTGGACAACCTAACTTTAAGTGTTTGATTGTGGTTGATGAGAAGGTATTTTAATAGATCTGTGTATTTTCGATAAAAAAAAATTTTAATATCTTTTTGTTATGCATGTTTTCAATATACTTTTTTGTAAAATATTTCTCTAATGTGAAAAAGTTTTACAACAGGGAAAACGAATT
>NW_010946689.1:0-248 GCF_000633955.1 Camelina sativa
AAAATACGAGAGAATAATAAAACAGATCATGACTTCAGTTGCAAATAATACAAAATGATACTGTACGTACTAGTTAATCTGATATGTTCTACGATTCGATAATTTACGCATATAAAGTTCAAAAGTTTTTGGTAATCTAAAAAACTTTGATTTTATACTTGTAAGCAATTAGAAGATTATTATTTGTCGTATTTGACTATAGTAACAGTTTTTGTTTTGTTCCATACTGAACATTTGGGTGTCAAATA
>NW_010946690.1:0-248 GCF_000633955.1 Camelina sativa
TGTGGAGAGTGGAGACGAAGACGAAGCAGAGAAGAAGAAGATGAAGGATGTTCTATCGGTAAAGATTTACAACTGATTATTTATGGTCAGATCTTAGATGATTTCATCTTCTTCTTGACATCTCTACCGATGGAACATTGGGTAATCATGTTCTCCTTCTTCTGTTCTTGACAGTCCCGATAACGAAGAGGAGCTTAAAAAGCTCGATGAGAAGTAAGTTTTATTGATTCATAATATACCACTAGTTT
>NW_010946691.1:0-248 GCF_000633955.1 Camelina sativa
ATAAGCGCGCTTGCCTTTTTCCCACTTCCAAACTCGCCGTTACTTGACGCCGTGTAAAGCGACCCCATAACAGACGGGTTCTTAGCCAAAGACCCAACGACGTCACTTCCTCCGTTATGACACAGATTCAAAAGCAGAGCAACGCAGTGCTGCTTCGTCGCCGGCGAAACCTCCGACGAACCCAAAATCTTAACCGCGAGTTTCAATCCTCCACGACGGAGCACAGAAATCATCCCGTCTGGATACTC
>NW_010946692.1:0-248 GCF_000633955.1 Camelina sativa
ATATCTGCCGACTCCTTTTTAACCCAAGAGAAAGGCTTATTCAGAATCTTTTTGTTACTGCATTTTTTGGGGTTTATTCATAGTTGAAGACACAAAGTGGTTTTGCTCTAATAATCTGGCTTTTCTTTTGCTCCCATGGAACTTGACCTTCTCTTCTGTTTGTAGACTTGTAAAAACTCATTGGCCCTTGAGGCATTGTTAATGTATGTATTAATATAATCTGACACACCTACCAAACATTGAGATTT
>NW_010946693.1:0-248 GCF_000633955.1 Camelina sativa
GCCTGAAGATATTTCACTTTGTTCAAGTTCAGCGCAAAAGCTTTAGCCAAAACATTCGGATCAATCAAAGGGTTCGATCCGAAAACCGCATCACCTATCACGATCCTGCCCGGTTCCTGGCTCCCAGCAGCAGCAATCACGACCGCATTTGTCTTCCCAATATTCACATGAAATTGTATCAAACCTTTGGGAGACACAAACACATCTCCGGGATAAAGAACTTTGGTGAAGAGCGTGTAGTTGTATTC
>NW_010946694.1:0-248 GCF_000633955.1 Camelina sativa
ATCATCATCATCATCATCATCATCATCATCATCATCATCATCATCATGAAACCCAACCATTTTTATAGTGAAGCTTGTTAATGTCTGAGAGTGCACTCGTAAACCCGTTATATTATCATCTAAACTTCTGAGAATGGTCAAATCTTCAAGAACAGGGAAAGATGAGATAAATGACTCTAGACTCGCCTCATTGGAATAGAGACAATAATCTAAACGCATAGTCTTGAGACAGGGTAATGAAGAAGCCA
>NW_010946695.1:0-248 GCF_000633955.1 Camelina sativa
GCTTCGGAACTCATTTGGGAGGTGTTAGAAGCTGTGACAGTGGAGCTCTTAATGAGGTGAGTGTCACTGTCTATCGAAGTGTCAACCGTCTTTCTAGCTTTTCCCTTTATCTCAGAATCATCAGCACTTCCTGGTTCAGGTTGCTTCGCCTCCTGCAGAGGAGCTCTAGACGTTATCTTAGCCAGGTCAGCAGACTGCTTAGCCCGCTGCTTCCTGGACTTCTTCTCAGAAGTCTTCCGTCCTCCAGA
>NW_010946696.1:0-248 GCF_000633955.1 Camelina sativa
ACCGCCAGTTGACCAGATATAAGTGTCAATCCTTGACCGAATATTTTAAGTTAATTATCCCTACCACTAATTGTGTGTTCTAAGGATTAAATTGTTATAATATATAGTACTAAATATGTGTATAATATATAAACTTTCGTACTTAACATTATTGAAAATTGAAGGTGTATAATATGCAAATTCGAAAGTATTAACGAAAGCATATTAAAACGAACATGATGTTCTCTAAATATGTAGTTTCAGGGAAG
>NW_010946697.1:0-248 GCF_000633955.1 Camelina sativa
AAAAAAAAAATGTGGAATAATTTCCAAATTCTTTCCAATATAATCACTAAACCAACGCGTTTCAGTTTGACTACAACTGTTAATTTTTCTTCATTCACAAAAATCGAACCTAAATTAAATTTAGTGCCAAAGCAAAGCAAAGCCAAAACAAAAAAAATGGTTTTGACACAATTAAGACAAAACCCAGATGTGATTTAACACAAATACTTCACCACTAGCTGCGTTGAAGAGACTAAAGGCTTGTTAAT
>NW_010946698.1:0-248 GCF_000633955.1 Camelina sativa
AGAAATCACGTCTGTCAGCAGCCATCAAGTCAATGGCCGTCTGAAGGTAACTTCAGCCGTCAGGCTTGTTGTGAATTAAAGCAGCAGTGAACAAACAGCAGTAAAGAAACAGCCTTCCATCAGTTAGGCTGTTTTTTTACGTCCGCAGTATCTACGTTTGCTGGATTTGGGTGAGAAGAATTACCGATCGGGAAGGAAGCAGGCGTCAACAACTTGCAGATCGTTGTCTTTGGCAAAGTTTTGAACGA
>NW_010946699.1:0-248 GCF_000633955.1 Camelina sativa
TTAGATACTTTGTTGATTTCGTGGGTCACTACTGCACACTAGACATCTCTTTCTCTAGGCTTCATTAGAATTTTTTTATTTTATTTTTGTTTTGGCTCTTTTTCTGACCATCTCTACATTATATTTTATGATTTTACCCCTTTCAATATTGTTTTTTCTTTTTGCATCGAAATATATAAAATAATATATCATAGTAATTACAAGCAAGTCACAAGAAACAAGCCCAAAGTCATGAATGAAGCCCAAGC
>NW_010946700.1:0-248 GCF_000633955.1 Camelina sativa
CCCAAGACAAAGACTCATATTCTCATTCACTGCTAACCTAATCACTGCTGCTGCTGATTATGTGGCGGTGGTGGCATGCCAGGACGCGGTGGAGCAAACCCACCAGGAGGAGGAACCATTCCAGGGCGTTGCGGAGGCATTCCTTGCATCCCATGAGGTGGAGGAGGAGGAGGTCCTCTCATCATACCACCAGGAGGAACCATTGGCCTTTGCCCATACTGAGGCGGCGGTGGTCCAGAAAACTGCTG
>NW_010946701.1:0-248 GCF_000633955.1 Camelina sativa
GTAGGAACTTTAACTGTGAAACTTCCTTGGCAGGAGCTATGATAATTAGGGCTTTGATACGCTGAGACAAGACCTCTCCCACTCCCAGGACATGTATAACTGGAAAGGTACTGAAGACGAGGGTTGCAGAGATAGAAAATAGTGAGGCTCTTGTAGATCGGCAAAACCTCAGAGATTTCGAGAGGCAATATTGTGGAATTGAATGTAGCGGAGCAAAAAGAACCTAACAGGTCTGCTCTGACTAGTTT
>NW_010946702.1:0-248 GCF_000633955.1 Camelina sativa
TGGCAGTGTTCGTCCTACTTGATCTGGTCCGAGAGAAATAATTGACTTCATCGCCAACACTTCAAAACCACTAACCAACTCCTCCGCCTCATTGATTCCACGATCCGAAGCAGAATCGATTCTTACAGGGACTCCAATCCATCGATGTCTGCCTTGATGCTACAGCACTGGTTCTCCACTCCTTAGATGATCGAGTGACGTTTACTATTCCATCGGCTAGGTTAGCCTATTACTAGGTTCAAGTTCAC
>NW_010946703.1:0-248 GCF_000633955.1 Camelina sativa
TAAACTTTTAACTGTTAACGATAGTATATGTAATCAGCTTTGATTACAGATGATGATTTAAAACACTTGATTTATGTATAGATGTTAAGCTAATTAAGATGAACAAAAGATTAGCAAAATGTGTATAGCTGTATTGTTGTGTGAAAGAGATTAATTAATCAAAGATTTGGTAGAGAGAGACTCATAATGTTTGTTTGTTTTTCTTAGAGGTACTGTGTTTGTATTCTCTCTCTGTTCTGCTCCCACCA
>NW_010946704.1:0-248 GCF_000633955.1 Camelina sativa
AAAACATCTTCTATATGTTATTTTCGTGGATCTTAAAGCCTTAAGCTCTTGGAGAACACTCTTTAGGTGATTCTACCGTGAGCACAATATCTTGACCGTTGGAGAAATTAATTTTCCATATGGTTCATGAGTCAGCCATTAAAGCACCAAGGTCTCAAAGAGTTTTGGATGCTCTTGGCTGCTAAAGCTTCCGCAAATACTCGAGAAAACAGAGTATGCTCTGTTTATGCAAAGCAAAACAGAGTACT
>NW_010946705.1:0-248 GCF_000633955.1 Camelina sativa
CCTTACACTCCATATAGATATTCTTTTCATGGTGCATAGCCACCGCTGCCTTCTCCTCCACCAGCACCCCCACCGTGACCATATCCAGATGCGGCAGCATAACCTCCGCCACCTCCTCCTCCTCCTCCAGCCCCACCGCCGCCTCCTCCTCCACCGCCATGTCCACCAGCTCCCGCACCACCGCCGTATCCCTCTCCAGCTCCACCTCCTGCTCCGTAACCACCACCGTGAGCTCCTCCTTCGCCAGA
>NW_010946706.1:0-248 GCF_000633955.1 Camelina sativa
GAGTTTGATTCTATATTTTAATTTAGAAGTTATTATATATATTTAACATTTTTTCAATTTTTGTTTTATTTATATAAAAATATAATATTTCTTTTGTATTTTTTGCCTTTCTAATCTATTCATATTTATTTTTAAAATTTTCATATTTAAATTTAAATTCACAGATGTTGGTTTTAACAAAACAAATTAAGTTTATTTGAGAATTAGATGTTCATATTCCTTTTAAACAATCAATGTGTAAAAATGAG
>NW_010946707.1:0-248 GCF_000633955.1 Camelina sativa
TTTAGTACAGACCATTAATATAATGTAAAAATTTAAGATACTCCTAAGTATATCATCGTGAGTAAATCTAAACTTACAGTGATGTCTCTCCCTTTGTCCTTCTGTTTGATTAGATCTTCTTCACATATGCTCTGAAAAATTAGTATATATCAATCAGCACATACAAAACAAAAGCAAAGTATATGTATAATTTAGAACAACAAGGAAGACTAATGTTTTGTTGATAGAAGTGGAACACTTGATCAAAC
>NW_010946708.1:0-248 GCF_000633955.1 Camelina sativa
TTCAGGGGCAAGTAAACTTCTGATAAATACTGGAAACCAAAAGAGCTCAACGCCTGAATCTCAGCCTTCTGCTTCGATTTCACCATCAGATTAAGTTCCTCGACCCACCCAGGGTTTTTCTTCACGAAATCCTCCTCTAGCATATCCTTCCCGGTCTTAATATCCTGCTCAGTCATTGGCAACCTACACTGCTCAGGTATCTTATACTTGTCCAAATCACTTGGCCTGATCCCAAGCCACTTGATATC
>NW_010946709.1:0-248 GCF_000633955.1 Camelina sativa
TTCCCGGGAGAAGAAAAGAAAGTCGTCGTTTGTTTTTCTTGTTCTAATTCTTCTTCTTCTTCTTCTTCTTCTTCTTCTTCTTCTTCTGGGGGGAGGGCCGTGTGATCTTGATTTGATAAAGAATGGATCAGATCTTCAACAAGGTTGGATCCTATTGGATAGGCCAGAAGGCCAATAAGCAGTTTGACTCCGTCGGTACCGATCTCAACGTACGTCTTCTTCTTCTTCCTCTGTTGCGATCCCTATCC
>NW_010946710.1:0-248 GCF_000633955.1 Camelina sativa
TTTTAATCCTATCCCTATTTTGTTATATTGTTCATTAGAAATTTAAGTAAACATTTTAATGGGCCTTACGATATACTAATAGGCCTCAAAATAACTATCCTTTCGTATAATTATAAATGTTTACACGTCCAAAATAATTATCCTTTCGATATACTAATGGGCTACCACACTTGCCTTTTTAATTACTTTATAGATACACTAAATTTAAACCTTTTGAGTTTACATAACTGTACAACACCAAAAAAAAA
>NW_010946711.1:0-248 GCF_000633955.1 Camelina sativa
TTTCTCTGAATATTATATTCATCTGTCGGCTAATGGCTTGCATCTTTTTCCATTAATATTTGAGGGACTTTAATGGTTTCTATTCTGAAGCATTTTTGCATGGTCTACATTGAGTTTTTGCTGTCACTAGTTTGATGTTTTAATTGCTTTTTTTTTCTTTTTTATTAATGTAATTTTCATCAGGAACTAGATTTTATGGTTGAGGCAAAAAACAGTGAGAAATGTCTGGATAATTTTAGGAAGCTGTC
>NW_010946712.1:0-248 GCF_000633955.1 Camelina sativa
TCTGCTGTGTGTCAACTTGACTGGCCAAAAGATCGAATACTGGTTCAGGTTCTTGATGATTCGAATGATGAAAGCATTCAACAGCTGATTAAAGCTGAGGTTGCCAAATGGAGCCAAAAGGGAGTCAACATAATCTACAGGCATCGCTTGGTTAGAACCGGATATAAAGCTGGTAACCTCAAATCTGCTATGAGCTGTGATTATGTGGAAGCTTACGAGTATGTCGCAATATTTGATGCTGATTTCCA
>NW_010946713.1:0-248 GCF_000633955.1 Camelina sativa
AACTAAGCATCCCTCGAGTCGTTGCGTATGGTTCTCTATCTCAGTACGAGAAGCACATCCTAAGGTTAACCATGTCAAATCATCTTTAAAATATGGGAGCTTACAATTCTCTAGCACGGAATTAAGTGGTTCGATGTTCTCTGCACTGCTCCAGTCCAGGTTGGGGAGATACCGCTGCACCATTAGACGTTCTTTTCTATTACCCTCGAGTAACATTGTCTCGGGGCAAGGCCAACCGATAGGATTTG
>NW_010946714.1:0-248 GCF_000633955.1 Camelina sativa
GCATGGTTTCCCTGAGAGAAGCTTTCTTTCATAAATGAAAGTCTTCTTAGCTCTACTCCAATGTATATTGAATCCGCTTGATCTCCCGTGAAGAGCAAGAAGAAGTATGTTCTATGCACCAGCGAGACATGACATGTTTGCCACAGCCCCAGAATCTGTTCTCTCTGTCTCTCAAATTCGTCCGACCAGTTTGTCATCGTCCCAGACACCTCTTCCTCCATAGCGTCCACACCAATGTCCTTCCCCAT
>NW_010946715.1:0-248 GCF_000633955.1 Camelina sativa
AGAAAACATTGATTTGAAGTTGTAAAAAGCTTTGTTACTGTTTCTGGTTGAGAATGTGTGACAACCCAATTCATTTGACTAATTGTAAGAATTTGTGATGAATTTGGAGTGTTTAGACATCACTTAAAACCATTTTATCCTAAAACAGGCGTAAACTGAGAAAACATGCTAAAACAAGGAAAACATTGATTCGAATCAGAGAACAGCTTTGTTAATGTTTATAGGGTCAATATATAACAATCCAAAGC
>NW_010946716.1:0-248 GCF_000633955.1 Camelina sativa
GCAGTGCCTTTGCGGTCAGGACACTTGAAACCGCAAGTCTCGAAGAAGGCAAGAACATGATCACGTGGACCTTGGTACACGATTTGGCCCTCTGACAATAGAATGATATCATCGAAAAGTTCGAACGTTTCAGGAGCTGGTTATAATAAGGACATGAGAACCGTTGCGTCCGTGAACCGAACAACTTCTTGAAGGCATTTCACTATTTGGTACGTTGTTGAACTGTCAAGACCTGTCGATATCTCGTC
>NW_010946717.1:0-248 GCF_000633955.1 Camelina sativa
ACAGTAACGTTAGGAAGAACATACGAAGAGATGGAAGGAGCGACTGTGATGGGAGAAGGACTAAAGGCTATGAAAACAGTGAAGGCAACGAATGTTATAAGGAAGGCGTAGACAAAAGTCGAGGTTTTTCTCGGTTTCACGGCGGAGAAAAAGTTTTTGATTTCGACGGTTATGGAGGAGAAGGCGGAGACGCCGTGGAAAGACATATGCTTGAAAGAGTCCGACGCCATGGTCAGGGAGTTTTTTTT
>NW_010946718.1:0-248 GCF_000633955.1 Camelina sativa
AAAGATCTCCCAATCCGCTAGAATGATAAGAAGTGAACTCCTCCTAATACCAAATCTAAAGAACGAAAAAATGGGTTTGAGATGAAGTTTCTGATGAAGGGTAGAGATAGGACCAACTTCGGTTTGGAATGTTCTTTGGGTAGACAGTACGCTGCTCTTGTATGTATCAGTTGGTTTCAACCTTTAGCATTCTCTTAAGCTTAACTCCTTTTCGTGAGAGAACCTTGTTCTGTATTGATAAAACCACT
>NW_010946719.1:0-248 GCF_000633955.1 Camelina sativa
TATTTATAACCAACATATTTCAAAGACACGACTGCAACCAACCCTTCCGGAAACAACGGTTCATCGCAGGATTACCATCATTTTTCGCAGAACGATTAATTAATAAACTAAAAGATTATTCTGGAGGACAACCAATCCCATGGGATACAATAACCTATAGTCAATTGTTTGCCTTTATTAAAAAGGAAGGTCTACAAATAAGTCAAGAACACAAAGATAAACAACAAAGTAACAAATTTAAATTTGGA
>NW_010946720.1:0-248 GCF_000633955.1 Camelina sativa
AAGTGTGTCATTATAGTCATGGTAAAAATCTGAGCTTGGTACAAATCGCTATTCTTGTTTCGTTCTGAATTTTCTATAAATAAACCTAACCCTTTCCCAAGATTTTCTGAATGTAACAAACTGATAATCAAAGCTCTAGAATCTTGAGAAAAAGATTGGGTTAAGGAAGTACTTAGCTGAATAATGCCTTGGGTATGATCAATGCTCATCATGATTAATGGAAGTGGATCTGGGGGTTCTTCTTGGAT
>NW_010946721.1:0-248 GCF_000633955.1 Camelina sativa
GATGAGATATTTTTGAGAGTTTGGCTACAGTAATCTCATCCAGAAATTATAAATGACGATAATACCCCTAATTTTAATTCTCAAATTTACAAACCCTAAATTTCCCAAACTCGATTAAGCTCTCTGTTTCGTTCTCCAACCACAAAAGCTCGACTCCATTAAAGCTCTCAGCTCTGGTTTCATTATCCACCATAGAAGAAGCTCTGGTTCCGATTCTCCAAGCTCACAGAACTCGTAAGATATAGCTC
>NW_010946722.1:0-248 GCF_000633955.1 Camelina sativa
CTGCAGACTGACCTGGAAGAGGCCAAAAAGCAAGAAAATGCAAAATATGAGTCTTCTTTAGAGGAAATACAAAATAAGTTTAAAGAAACTGAGGCATTGCTTGTTAAAGAGCGTGAAGCTGCCAAGAAAGTTTCCGAGGTGCTCCCTATTATTAAGGAGGTTCCTGTAGTTGACCAGGAATTAATGGAGAAACTCACAAATGAAAATGAAAAGTTGAAGGTGAGTCTCGATTGTGGATCTGTAGCTTA
>NW_010946723.1:0-248 GCF_000633955.1 Camelina sativa
ATTGACTTTGACGGATGTTTTTTATTTATTTTTCCAAGCAGGCGAATCCTGAAGATAGAGATGCTGAGGCACGCATGAATGCTGTGAAAGGACTCACATCTGTGTGTGAGACTCTTACTCAGCAAAGTGCTACTGATCCTGAAAACGATGACCTGTCTCTTTTTAGTCTTATCAAGACTAAAGTGGTAACTACTTTACTGGAAGCTCTTGATGACTATTCAGTTGATAACAGAGGTGATGTTGGTTCT
>NW_010946724.1:0-248 GCF_000633955.1 Camelina sativa
ACACAAGAGATGGTACGAGGTATGCCTAAAATCACAAGTAAGAAAGTACTGTGTGAATCGTGTTTGGTAGGAAAGCAAACGAGACATGTTTTTCCAACTGCAACTCAATATAGGTCTACACGAGCATTGGAGCTATTACATGCCGATCTTTGTGGACCTATATCACCAGCCATACTTGCTAGAAATCAGTATATCTTTGTGATAGTGGATGATTACACCAGATATATGTGGACAATCTTGCTCAAAGA
>NW_010946725.1:0-248 GCF_000633955.1 Camelina sativa
CAATATCCCAAAGCTAAATTACATTAACATTATCCCAAGGCTGGTTTACATACCCTCAATACAGATCAAAGGCATAATTTATTATCATTTAAGGCAGAGGAGAGTACTTACGCACTTGAGCTTGCATAATTCGGACAAACACTACTGCTAAACATCTTATATCCTTATATGGAATATGTCTAAAATACAACTTGAAGAAGCCCAAATCAAGAGCCTTAAAAAATGGAGCTAGCGATGATTCTTAGATA
>NW_010946726.1:0-248 GCF_000633955.1 Camelina sativa
ACGTAACAAGAAATGAAAATTATTTATTGTTGTTTAAATTTGTCGTCCAACTTGCAGAAATATTATCTCTGATAATCTATTTATAGATTAAATCTGAATTTCACTAATTTAATCTGAATTGAATTTGTCCAACTTGCAAAAAAATAAGGCGACAACACGTTTTAAGAGATGACTTTCAACAACGAATTTATCTGAATTTTATATTGAATGACGATGTGGAGTTGTGGACAAAGGATACTAAATTCAAC
>NW_010946727.1:0-248 GCF_000633955.1 Camelina sativa
ACATAAATATTTGCAACGGAAATCTTTTCATTAGATTAAATACAGTTTGATGCATGGTTATTGAAATTATAAAAACGCATAATTCATGTGAAAGAAATTTGTAACCCACTACATGATATTAAATATAAAATTTCAATATATTTTTCATATAAAAAATAATCAAACTTAATTATTTAATTAATACTATTTTAAATATGTCAGTTACAATTGTGTAATGAAATAAATAGATAGAAAATCAAGAAAAGTCA
>NW_010946728.1:0-248 GCF_000633955.1 Camelina sativa
CATCATCAACATTTTCAGCCGCCACCTGCGTCGTCCTCATCCCTCTCCCTATGGATGGGACAAGACATGGCGCCGCCTCAACCGCAACCGCAAGACTACGACTGGGTTTTTGGAAACGCTAAGGCGGCAGCGTCTGAGTGCATTGATAACAACAATAATCACGATGAGCTCATTACACAAACCGCAAACGCAAGTTCGACCACTACTACTACTCTCTCTGTCCCTTCTTTGTTCAGCAACGACCAATC
>NW_010946729.1:0-248 GCF_000633955.1 Camelina sativa
CCCTCAACAGTAGGCTCCCACTTAGCCACAGGACGTTCCTCAATAGCTTTAGTCTCTTTCTCACCTTCCTTGGCTTGCTCTTTCGTATGAAGTTTCATAGCCACAAACCTCATCTCCTCCACAAAACCCTTGGATTCTCCAGGATACCTCTTCTTCTGCTTCTCAGCCGCCGTCGTAGCCGCGACCACCACTAAAGACGGTGTCTTGTTCATGGGCATACTCAGAATCTGAACTCTAGGGCGTAGAAC
>NW_010946730.1:0-248 GCF_000633955.1 Camelina sativa
AATAGATCACCCCAGGCTACACTATTTGGAAGATTGGTCCAAGTAAGCTTGGTAAAAGTGAACCTCCGATTAATCAATTTGGAAGAGCCTTAGTAATAGTTTGTAAAAACATTGTAGGGAATGCAATCATCTTCAGTGGGATTGGAAACAGCCAGTGGCTACAGTGGGATGGTTGGGATATCAAATGACCAACAGATGATCGAAGCTAAATACCCGGCTTTACTATTCAAGCAACACTTAGCAGCATA
>NW_010946731.1:0-248 GCF_000633955.1 Camelina sativa
TTATTATGGTTGATAGTCTTCCTTTCGAATTGTTGAAGCCTATTATCTGACAATCTAGAGTTGTAGGCAGAGGATCTGTACTCAGACCAAGTGAACTCTTCGTACAACATCTCGTCTTCTTTGTCCATAAGACAAGTCAGCGGAGCGATTCTTTGCGTCAACGAAGGTCCAGCGAAGTAAATCATAGAAACCCTAGATTTCTTACAGTTGGCTAAAACCCTATGCCTCACGCTCTTGAACCTCCCATT
>NW_010946732.1:0-248 GCF_000633955.1 Camelina sativa
AATCGTCCAGGTTTGGTTTCTCTCTACCAAGAAGGATCCATGTTGACCTTCGAAGGCCAGAAGATCCAGGGCTCTCAGAACATCGTCGCTAAGCTCACCAGCCTCCCTTTCAATCAGTGTAAGCACAACATCACCACCGTCGATTGTCAGCCTTCTGGTCCCGCCGGCGGTATGCTCGTCTTTGTCTCCGGTAACCTTCAGCTCGCTGGCGAACAGCACGCTCTCAAGTTCAGCCAGGTTTCCCCCCC
>NW_010946733.1:0-248 GCF_000633955.1 Camelina sativa
TCGTTTGATTGGTTGTCGAATTATCTAGGTCTAAAACAAAAATCTTTCGCGAGACAAAATTTTGTCGAGTTCTTTCTTCTCTCTCGACGGCGACCACGAAGGCGATTCGATCCTCGACGATTTGATGAAGACGTTCCGTTCTTGTCACCGAAATTTCTTGCCAGATTAACGAAGCCGATCTTCTGTCGCATCTGAAGCCGGTCCGATCTTCTGTCCCGAAGCTACAAAATTGATTTGGTTTTTTAGTG
>NW_010946734.1:0-248 GCF_000633955.1 Camelina sativa
CATGCTTGAAGGTAGTAATGTCCCATCTTTTTCTGTGAAATCCATGTCCTGAAAGATTTGGTGAGTGAAAGAGTTAGAGTGAGAGTATAGTAGAATTTTGCAGTTCTACTATACTTTTGGCTTGTGTAAGTTGATGGAAGCCAAATCCTTCATGAATTTAGTAAATTATGATTGTGATTTTGATCTCCTTATTACTAATGATGATTATGAACTTAAGTATTGATTTGAACTAGATGATTAATTTTAAG
>NW_010946735.1:0-248 GCF_000633955.1 Camelina sativa
AACTCACATTACAAGAGTCAATTACGTGATTGTTAACCAACTCTACCAAAATCAACAACGAGTATATAGTAACATTTTTAATTTTTATATTTTATGGGGGTCATCTGACCCTGTTCATGTGACCGTAGGTCCGCCCTTGCTAGTGTTCAGTCCTAGTATAAGTGGTGTGGTGGCAGGTGTTTTATGAGCGCGTGATTATTATTCACTACATGTGCGTGTGGCCTTGCTTGAGTCTTCCTTCACCTACC
>NW_010946736.1:0-248 GCF_000633955.1 Camelina sativa
GATTTTTAAAAGGTTTTTAAAAGGTTTTTAAAAGGTTTTTAAAAGGTGTTCAATTGGTTTTTAAAAGGATTTTTAAAAGGTTTTTAAACACCTTCTAAACGCTTTTACAATGTTTTTAAAAACCTTGTAAAAGTTTTTATAAGATTTTTAAAAGGGCTTTAAAAGGTTTTTAAACACCTTGTAAATGCTTTTAAAATTTAAAACCTTCAAAACACAAGTGTTTGTATTCAATCATTTTATGTTTATTT
>NW_010946737.1:0-248 GCF_000633955.1 Camelina sativa
GACGCAACCATTTTGTTGGTGAGCAGATTCAGAATGCATACACTCTTTATCCAAAACAAGATTCAAAATTAACCATCATTAGTTGATTTTAAAAATATACATTTTAAAAATATAAATATTATATACTAAAATTTGTTAGTACATGAGTTGGTGCAACTTATAGATTAAAAAAATATAAAGAGGATTTAAAAGTAGTAGTATTGAAGTACCTTCATCTGTCTCCAATATTCTCCATAGGGACCAAACAC
>NW_010946738.1:0-248 GCF_000633955.1 Camelina sativa
GTCATTTTAAGATTACCTTGACAAGGTCTCCGAGTTCTTCACTGCATTCTAACTTATCCTCTGCCAACCAGTTTTCCAAGAGGTTCTTCTTGTTTTGATTCACAACAAGCCGAGATAGTTCCAAAGACTCATATGCATTGAGCTTCCCTCTAGTCAAAAGGGTCCCAAAATACTGTAACAATGGAGGAGTTTGCCCTGCTTGTACAGGAACACTCTGCAAAATTGTATAGTGTAATGTTGTAGTTTCA
>NW_010946739.1:0-248 GCF_000633955.1 Camelina sativa
TCTTCTCGTTAATTCTAATGGTTACACATTTCGTTGTTAAAACCCCAACCCTCCAAGTCTCTGTCCTCGGATGGATTTGCGTTGCCATATCTGTTTCTGTTTTCGCTGCGCCTCTCATGATCGTGGTAATTAGCTAACGTTGATTCTAATTTGATTTATAAAATTTACTTCTATAACAAATTTATTTTTGGAAGAAAATGTTTTAGTTAAATTTTGTTGTTGTGAACAGGCTCGTGTAATAAAGACAA
>NW_010946740.1:0-248 GCF_000633955.1 Camelina sativa
TTGTTACATATTTTGACCCTAAAAAGAATAACATAGCTGTTTACTGCATCAAATCAAATTTTCTATCTTTTTTTGCCTGTTTTCTCGGTTTAAACCTGTTTTAGGATAAAACGGGTTTAAGTGTTGTCTAAACACTCTAAATTCAACAAAAACTATTCTAATCAGTCAAATGCATTGTATTGTTACATTTTTTGACCCTAAAAAGAGTAACATAGCTGTTTACTACTTCGAATCAACGTTTTCTCTCG
>NW_010946741.1:0-150 GCF_000633955.1 Camelina sativa
AACCTGATACTCTGCACCCGCAGCCTTAGAGGCATTCACCAGCCCTTTATCGCTCTCCTCAGCTAACCTCACTCTGCTCAACAAATCCGCTCTATCAGCTGCCTCCAAACCCAAAGGTTCCTATGAAATAGCACACAAACTCAATGCACT
>NW_010946742.1:0-248 GCF_000633955.1 Camelina sativa
AATGAATCAGCTACAAAACCAGGAAAGATCTCGATCGTACATTGATGCTGTTGAGGTACTTCTCTTTGTCCACACGAACGATTTGGCCCTTCTTCACTGTTTTCTCATCCACCACAAACAAAAATTATCAAAATTATGTTATTGGATTCAACATGTTTGAAAGAGAAGTGAAGAAACAGACTCGAGTAAACCGGTTTCTTGGGAAGAGTTTTAGGCGTTTTGGTGGCAGCTGGTGGTGCTTCCCCATC
>NW_010946743.1:0-248 GCF_000633955.1 Camelina sativa
TGTGTGAGATTTAAGAAAGAAGATCTACGATCTAAAACATATGTTTTTCATTATCAAATTACTTTATTAAAGTTTTTGGTAAAAAGCCAAATGCATAAAGTAATGAAATTTATTTGTTTTTTAAATAATTTCTTAAATATTTTTTAATGAATTTTAATTATAAATCAAGTTAAATAAATTTTTTGGTATTTTAAATATTTCTCTAATTATATTTGATATTTATTATGTTTTAACCGTTATTGCATCCG
>NW_010946744.1:0-248 GCF_000633955.1 Camelina sativa
CCGCCTGCAAGGAGACGCAGATCACCATCACCACCTGCTAGGTCACGCAGGTCACCTTCACCACCTGCTAGGTCACGCAGGTCACCGTCACCGCCTGGTAGACATCGGCGATCTCCTCTGCCCTTTAGAAGGCGTAGGTCTCCTTCACCACCAGCTAGAAGGCACAGGTCTCCGTCTCCACTCTATAGGCGCAACAGGTCTCGGTCACCACTGGCTAAGCGAGGAAGGTCTGACTCACAGGGGAGGTC
>NW_010946745.1:0-248 GCF_000633955.1 Camelina sativa
ATAAGGTTGTTTGGTAAGGGAAAAAGGAAAAATGTTGTGATAATTTGTTATAATGACGTGTCAACTACAATATTTTCACAAAATTGAAAATCACAAAATCGAAAATCCTCTTCTTTTTTTTTTTGGTTTCAATCTCTCTCTCTGGCCGACAAATAAAAAAAAACAAAAAACACAACTAATCATAGGCTTCTCAATCTCCTTTGTCTGCAGGATGATGATGCAACTTTTCAGACAATTTTCTTCCAAAA
>NW_010946746.1:0-248 GCF_000633955.1 Camelina sativa
TTCATAGTTTAGTTTGAGCTCATGTTAAGTGTGTTGAATCTTGGCTTCTGTGTTGTTTACAGAAAAAGCATGACTACATTTGATTTGTCCAGAGTCGAGCTTGCTCTTATAGTCCTATATTTGAACAAAACTGAGGCTATAAATAAGATATGCAAAGCTATTCAGTATGGTTCCAAACTCTTCTGTGGTGGTGAGCAACATAGTACTGCTCAAACAGTTGACAAAAACACCAATTTGGGTACTATTTC
>NW_010946747.1:0-248 GCF_000633955.1 Camelina sativa
GCAGCCTAGAAAAGCAGAAGACAAGAAGTAATGCTGCTGCATCATTGATATCTCTTGGTATAATCTCATTGAATTGGCAAGACTAGCTTTTGGGAATGTTCACTCAGTACGCTGCAACTCAATATGTATCTCAAGCTAAGCTTTTTGGTTTCGGGTTTGGACAGATAGATTTGTTTTGTTCTTTGTTTATTATGTGAACCAGATATGGATGAACTCTTTTGATCAGGAACCATGGCTAAGACAATGCT
>NW_010946748.1:0-248 GCF_000633955.1 Camelina sativa
ATCGTCGACAAAGTTTATTGGCAATGGCATTTCTTGTGATTCACAAAGTTCTCCAAAACATTGGCTCTAACTCACAACCCTCAAGTGTTTATATATCATTCATTGTACAGAACCTTTTACATTTGCTATAAATTCCCCTAATACATACTTTGATCTAATAATCTCTTTATGCTTTTCCTGTTTAGCTAGATAACAAGATATATTTTCGTTAGAGATCTGTTTGATGGGGGTATTGGGTTTTCATTTGG
>NW_010946749.1:0-248 GCF_000633955.1 Camelina sativa
AAAAAAAAAACAAAAAAGAAAGAAAAGAAAGTTCTATTTCATTTATTTAGTAGACATTTAGCAGCTCAAGACTTCGGCCATCATCTTCATCATGATAGTCTGTTTCGAATATGTGCAAGTAGTACGTACATATCTACCCAGTTTGTTTAGTTTTTGGTCCACAACTAATCTCTTCGATTAAAAACCAAATAAAATAGTAGTATCTTCTAACTTTTTCTCTTCTTGATGATTTGGAAATAAAATAGCTT
>NW_010946750.1:0-248 GCF_000633955.1 Camelina sativa
ATGTATATGCGTCACAAGTAGTGTCTCCATTCTTCAAATCGGCTCCTGCTTTCTCTGATAGCGTAATAATGAACCACTATGAATATATATAAACATGCATATGGACAACATTCTTCTCGTATATATAGCTATATAAGCTATAGTAGTTTGAGACCATTCAAATAACAAACCTGGGTATCGGTGAGTGAATCCATCCCAAATGTTAAGTCCACGACCTCTACCACCTTCGATCTGAAATGAAGAGAAAC
>NW_010946751.1:0-248 GCF_000633955.1 Camelina sativa
ACGCCACGAGTCTTACCAGGTCGCCACCATGATTTGATGTACTCTTTTCTCGTCTCCCACAGAACTGAAGACGCTGCGATCCCAAAAACGATGTGATCAAGCGTGGTGTTGAACATCCTCGGTCGTTGCGGGTAAAGAGCGGGGACACGTGGAGGCACATCATCGTCTTCTACTTCCTCCGGAACAACAGAGGAAGTGTTTGTTTGGTCGACAAGGGACAGATGGCTATAGGTAGATGAAGAGGGACG
>NW_010946752.1:0-248 GCF_000633955.1 Camelina sativa
ACTTGGTTCTATTTGGCTATATCTTTGCTACGAGTTTTGATAAAGACCTTCTACTTGACTTTGCAGTTTTTGGAAGCTATTGTTGATACTTCTGAGAACATAAGAGTTGAGGCTAGAAACATTCTTAAACTGGCAAAGCTGCCTGATTTGAAGCTGGTCGACAAATGTGTTAATGGTGTCCTTAAAAGTTTAGAGATGTATCCACAGGTTGGTACAGTTATCTACAGAGATGAAGTAGCTTCTGATTT
>NW_010946753.1:0-248 GCF_000633955.1 Camelina sativa
TCGTCATTGTCGTAGCACTGAGGCGCGACCAGCAAAATGACGTTCTTCTTGGACAGGGCATGGCGGACCGTGGCCGCCGGGGATATTTGTGCAGCTAGAAGGATTGGAAGGAGTGACTTCACCTCTTTGTAGAAACTGTAAATTGCCAAGACGCTCTTTTGGTAAAAGCCTAAAAGCTTCGTTTGTCGGAACGTGTAACACCATTAGTAGAAGAAAGTTTAACGAGAGTATCAATGCAACAGATTTTT
>NW_010946754.1:0-248 GCF_000633955.1 Camelina sativa
CAAATTAATAACTCATCATATCGTGACACGTGTCAATTTTAACGATCAGAAATCATATATCAAAGCTAGTAATTCATTAGATCATGACACGTATCAATTTTAACGATCAGAAATTATAGTTATTAAGCTTGGTTTGATGCATAAGATAATTGTAATCTTATTATATTAAAAAAATACTTTGTTAATTTTACAAGGAAAAATATTGTAAATACACCCCTCTATATAAGCAAAGAGATGATGACATATTT
>NW_010946755.1:0-248 GCF_000633955.1 Camelina sativa
TTTTGCTGGATGAATTTGGGTTTCTTGCTCGAAAAGAAAACTAAGGACGGCGAGCTCCAGCTTTGGGATGTGATCTTGAAGGAGCTTAAGCTGAACATATCTCCGGGAACTTCGTGTCACTGCTCGGAGTTTGGTTGGTTTAGGGTTTGTTTTGCTAACATGAGCGAGAACACTTTGGAGATTGCGTTGAAGAGAATACATGAGTTCATGGACCGAAGAAGGAAGTTTTGAAATGTAAAGTAAAAAAA
>NW_010946756.1:0-248 GCF_000633955.1 Camelina sativa
ATCATTTTTGTGGCAAAATGAGAAAGTTTATCAGCCGATCGATTTGCTTCCCGAGTAACATGTCCCAACGATGAGTATGGTAGCTTTGTCATCCAATGACGTATGTCAACCAGCAATGGGCCAAGCTTGTGATGATCTTGTCGTTTGTTGATCATGTTTGTTAGTTCCAGATTGTCTCCTTCAAACCATACATATCTATAACCTTGTTCCCAAATCACTTGTAGTGCGTTAAGAAAACCTAGTGCCTC
>NW_010946757.1:0-248 GCF_000633955.1 Camelina sativa
TGGTGAGCTCAATTTATCTGAACTGTTAAACCAAATCAACTGACGGCTGTGTCTTACAGAAACTTAGAGATGAGGAAGGTAAAAAGCTTGGTCTGCAAACTAGTGCTAAGAGTGGCTCAAAGGACAGCGATGTGAAAATGACTGATGCTGAGGTACAATACCTATTGGACTTGTATATATCATATATAAAGTCAAATCTTCTAAGAAGATTTGTTGCTATGTATTTGTTTGCAGGCGTCATCAAATGG
>NW_010946758.1:0-248 GCF_000633955.1 Camelina sativa
ATAAGTAGTATGCTTTAAATAATATGTAAAGTAAATTAAATTATATAATTTTTATAAAATTAATGTTGGCTACTGACTGGCCACAAACAAGTGACTAAATTCAAAAAAAATGTTATTACGTCTTGGACTAGATTTTGGACCAGATTTTGGACTCTAAAACAAGTCCAATTGTTTAAAATATTTTGCACCAACTGATCCGCAACTAATAAGCGACTAAGTTTAAAACATTTTGGGTTAATTAAACCCGG
>NW_010946759.1:0-248 GCF_000633955.1 Camelina sativa
GATTACAGCTTTTGTCTTTGTTAATATCTAATGCATGTGTACACCTTGTCTCTTTGACGATTCAAAACTAATGTAGAATTATTACACTTTAAAGTTTAAATTATATTAGTCGGACACTATCATCATGTTTATATATAAAAAGCCACCGCCAGATAAACTAAGTTATCTTGGAAATGGTAGAGCACGAAGAGAGGCATAGAATCACGAGGTTAGCATAGCAAACGCATTAAGATGGGCATGCCTTTTGC
>NW_010946760.1:0-248 GCF_000633955.1 Camelina sativa
AATCGGTAATTTCATACCCCAGCTTAGGGGGTATGTTCAATTCCTACACCATGTTTAATACTGTCCAAATTTATACATTAAGTTAAATAAATTTTAAATTAACAGCCTTAACTCATAAAATTTGGTAAATCCATACATAATCTGTAACGGTGTTAAAAAATAGTTAACGACTGCTTATGTGGACGCCACGTATGAAACGATGTTGTTTTGAGAAACAAAAGAAAAAACATTTTTTGTTAAAACGGCAT
>NW_010946761.1:0-248 GCF_000633955.1 Camelina sativa
TTACACGTGTCCGATCACATTAGTTACTAACTTTGAAAACCAAGGTTAATATAACAACATAATATTAAATAAGCTATCAAATCATTCACCGATTTAAAAATTTAAAAAGATTACATTAATTTCTTATTTTTCTTATATTCTGTTAACCACTAATTTTAACACATTATACCTTTTAATACTTTAATCACTTTTCTGTAAAATTTTCTTTTTATTATATGATTATAATAAATAATAATTGTAATTAAATT
>NW_010946762.1:0-248 GCF_000633955.1 Camelina sativa
TTTTTAATGAGGCCTAAGTAACACTTTCAAGACCCCCTTTGCCAGCCCATGTCGTGGTCCAAGACCCATTACAAAGCCTTGGCCTATTTTCTCTATCTTTTTGCATTTATTGCTTTTGTTATTTTCAAGACATTGTGCATGAGCTTGCATGAGTGTGGACTCTTGCATGTCCTTGCATGAGCTCGATCTTGTGCATGCTCTTGCATGTTTCTCCCTTCTATCCTCTTCTCCTTCGTCCTCCTTCTCCT
>NW_010946763.1:0-248 GCF_000633955.1 Camelina sativa
CTCGGCAGGAACCACAAATGTCGTTGCATTTGGACCAAAGTTTGCAAAGAAGAAAGTTAGGGAATAAATAATGACGAAACCGATACGGTTGTCTGGTTTAATCCAGTGATCGTAAGGGAAGGCTATAGCAAACATAAAGACTGTCATGAAGAAGAATCCCATTAGCTGGATTGCAAATCTTCCCATAGTATCAATAAAGGCAACTGTGAACCAGTAACCTGGAACCGTACTGCAGAGCGCGATGAGAG
>NW_010946764.1:0-248 GCF_000633955.1 Camelina sativa
TTACTGTTCCATATACTTATAACGGCCCAAGACCCGGCCTGGTCAGGTAACGACCCGGGAACATGGTGTTCGCCACGAGGCACGGCCATGTAAGTGCCGAGACAGAGTTTGTTGGTGAGGATTGAGTTGATGTCTGAAGGGAAAAACTCGGTAGAGGAAAACCGGTTGCGGTAGAGTGACTCGGCGTCGGAGGGAGTGAGCTTGATGATTTTGACACGGCGAGAGACCGTGACTCGGTGGTTAAAGAC
>NW_010946765.1:0-248 GCF_000633955.1 Camelina sativa
TCTTCACCGCTTCCAATCAGGGTCCTCGAAAAACGGTCCTGTAGGAAACAAATTGTATCAGTGAAAGTAGCAAAACACTTGGTTTGTTTCATAATCTGAGAAACAGAAATCAAAGTCCAGTTTAATGAAGGCACAAAGAGGACATTTGTCAACGAGACTTTGTCCGTGAGTAACAAAACACCCACACTCGTAGCAAACGTCTTGCTACCATCGGCAAAACCAACCGAACACGACGGAATGGACACAAC
>NW_010946766.1:0-248 GCF_000633955.1 Camelina sativa
CTTGAAGCATTGAGGATGGCTTACGATGAGATCAAAAAGGGTGAGAATACGCAGTTGTTCAGAGAAGTCGTCAGTAAGATTAATGGCAAGCTTGGGGACAAGTATGTGATGGATTCGGCTTGGTGTGAATCCGTCGAGCGTCGTGCTGAACAGAAGAAAACAAAGCTGGAGAATGAGCTCAGTTCGTATCGGGTAATTAGGTTTTCCTTTTCCCAAACGAGATTTTTGACCTAATTCCTTTTATCTGC
>NW_010946767.1:0-248 GCF_000633955.1 Camelina sativa
GCTTTGAGGTAGGTTTGAAGCTGGTTCCTTAGCTTATCAACAGCTGCATTTTTCTCCTCGAGCTGATGCTTAGCTTCTGAGAGTTTCATTTGCACTCTCTCTTCCCGCAATGCATCTGCTAACTGCAACATCTCTCTTTCCTTTTCGACTTCTTCTTTCACTTTAAAGGATTCCCTCTTCAGTTCTTCAACTTCGGCTTTGTCTTCGCTTATGTCTCTTGCTAGTTCATCACAAACTTTCTCGACCAT
>NW_010946768.1:0-248 GCF_000633955.1 Camelina sativa
TCTCAATGGCTAACTTCACGACCGCAAAATTACTTTCTTTTCTTTTTTTTTTCTTTTTTTTGGGGGTTAAATAGGAAGTAGTTAAAGACCTCCTTAAAACTTTGTGTTACTTAATATTTGAACTTGATGCTTAGTATTCTTTTTACAATTCTATATTCCTTGTTAATTAGTTTTGCTGGTTATATATTGTATGTTCTTCTTTTTTGGTGTACTATAAGATTCGGATGCTTACTGTTCGTGCCAAATTC
>NW_010946769.1:0-248 GCF_000633955.1 Camelina sativa
AACTTCTAGCTTACAAGGAAAGGCCAAATCAATATGAAACACAGAAAGGAAGAATATTTCTTCTCTAGGGAGATTAATTGGTAGGTTGGGTAAGGTCTCATCCATGACACAAAACCATACGCTATACGGCCAGGCTATTTATACCATTATGAATTAGTTTTAATATCATGTAACCTTTAGTTGCTAATATTCATCTATCCCAGTGTCTCATATTTGAATCTTAAACTTCTAATTTTTTTTGTTTTTTT
>NW_010946770.1:0-248 GCF_000633955.1 Camelina sativa
TCAGGTGAAAGCTCATATGTTTGATGGATATTGGGAAGATGTGAAGAGCGTTGGAGCTTACTATAGAGCTAATATGGATAGTATTAAGAGGTGTAGATTGGGACTCAATTAATGTAAAACCTTTGTGAGACATAAAATGACTCTAAATGAGATAACTTGTGACTCAAGTCAACGTTTATCTTCTTGTAGTAACAGATTCTACGACAGACAATATCCGCTGTACACAATGCCTCGGTGTTTGCCTCCAA
>NW_010946771.1:0-248 GCF_000633955.1 Camelina sativa
CACTCACACTGGCCTCGGGAACCTGACCTCGCCCCCGACCACGACCATGACCACGACCACGACAACGACCACGACCACGCCCGCGACCAACAGCACCCTCTCTAGCCACTGCACTATCCAGAACAGAAGGCTAAGCACACAATTCAATACCGCACATAAAGTACTCATCTTACCGTGGAATCTCATTAAAGGCTCAAAGAAGATGATACTAGGACTCCATACCACAAACAAATTGACTAACTACGCAT
>NW_010946772.1:0-248 GCF_000633955.1 Camelina sativa
GAGGAGGAATTGTGGGGGATGAGGCTCAAGGCGGGAGATGGTGTGGTCGATGAGCTGATGACTTGGAGCACCGTTTGGTTGCCTTCATGTTGGGACGTTGAGTTCGTTGAGAAAAATTATGAAGTTTTGTATAATGATGTTTTGTGGGACGATGATCTTTGGAATTTGAACACTTCTTCCACTCAGCTTCCTCCTTTAGATAACATAAGACAAGATTGAACGTTTTTTTCCAATCGGTTCGGTTATGG
>NW_010946773.1:0-248 GCF_000633955.1 Camelina sativa
CGGATATATTTTACATTCGTCGGATGAGATCATCTTGATTAATAGTCGTCTCGGTTAAGACATATGTGTTTATTGGCAATGAATAGTTAAGAGACTAACATATATAGTTGGATTGATCGATGGCCGCAAAAGAAAAAAAAAACAATATACATATATAAGTTGAATAAATGTTTTTAGCTCTAAAACCGTAAAGAAAATAAATTTTATACTATTACTAATGATTGGGTACATATCTATATGTAGATAGA
>NW_010946774.1:0-248 GCF_000633955.1 Camelina sativa
TTCACAGAGAAAGGACATATCTTTGTTAAAGTCCATCTTGCGGAACAGTTAAAAGATGAAGCTGAACCAAAAACCATATTGAATGGAGGAGGAGTGTCAGAAGAAATGATAGTTTCCTCTAAACCGTCAAGTTACAACACACTGAGCGGTTACGAAGCTGCTGATGGTCGGAATAGTTGGGATTCATTCAAGCATTTGGTTTCCGAGGAGCAGTTGTTATCAGACTTTGACATTTCCAGCAATGTTAG
>NW_010946775.1:0-248 GCF_000633955.1 Camelina sativa
GCTTAACGGTATGTTTAAAGTTATTGGGTGAAAGTAAAGGGAACAAGAGTCACGACTCTTATTTTGGGAGGAATCCTGTATTTTCTTGTTTTTAATAAAGTTAGGTGTTTGTTTATAGTATCCTCTCTACTCTATCAGTCACCCTTGAATCAAAATCTAAGAAAAGAAACTTAGATTGTTACCTCTATTAGAGGAGAGTCAGATTGCTCGTTTTCCTTTGCCATTATGTGCAAATCTATTTGCATTAC
>NW_010946776.1:0-248 GCF_000633955.1 Camelina sativa
CCTGTATTTGGGAAAGTGTTCACAACAATGACCCGAGATTCCATTCCCCTGATCTTAATCAACTCCTCTATAATCTCAACTGGACTAGAAATCACAACATCCAGGGGAAGCACTGCCTTGTAAGAAATCCTGCAACGCCTCTCTTCAAGCTCATCGCCTAACGCTGTAACACCATTTCTGCTGTTATCATCATCATTATATAACGCCACCACATCCGACCATCCATAGTATGTGATCATATCTGCAAC
>NW_010946777.1:0-248 GCF_000633955.1 Camelina sativa
GGTCTAATTTTTCATAATCTCAAAGAAGATTTAAAAGGTGCACGAGAAAGAGTTGGGCTCTTTGCATTCATACTGACCTTCCTGCTAACTTCAACAATAGAGGCACTCCCTATATTTCTGCAAGAAAGAGAGATTCTGATGAAGGAAACATCTAGTGGAAGCTACAGAGTGTCCTCATATGCCGTCGCCAATGGACTTGTTTACTTGCCATTTCTGCTCATCCTAGCTATTCTATTCTCAGTCCCAGT
>NW_010946778.1:0-248 GCF_000633955.1 Camelina sativa
TGAATGCTCCAGAATGGCTTTATGCATTACTTGGCTCAATTGGTGCAGTTTTGGCTGGATCACTACCGGCATTGTTCTCCATGGGGATTGCTTATGTGTTAACCACGTTTTATTCACCTTTTCCTAGTCTGATCAAGCGCGAAGTCGAAAAGGTAATTATTATCTTTGTTGGAACTGGAATAGTAACAACTCATATATATCTCCTCCAGCATTACTTCTATACACTTATGGGAGAGCGTCTTACTTCT
>NW_010946779.1:0-248 GCF_000633955.1 Camelina sativa
ATTGCTTTACCTAATGGACAGATCACTTGGGCAACCAAACATGGCAGTTTGAATCTTGGTGGTCGTCTTGTGCTGTCCAAAGTTTTCTTTGCATCTTGTTTAACGATCACACTCATCTCGGTTGCTCAATTGCTTCGTGATGTTGCTGGTTTTGTCCTCTTTACTAAAAAATTTTGTGTGATACAGGACCTCGGTTCGAAGACTTTGATTGGAGCGGGGAAGGAGCGTGACGGGGTTTATCACTACGA
>NW_010946780.1:0-248 GCF_000633955.1 Camelina sativa
ACGATGAAGACTTGTAAAAAAGGGGTTTCTTATTGGAATTTGGAGTCGGAGAGAGCCAAGATTAGGAGTCCTAAGGACGATGATGGGATCGAGGGAGCGAGATTGCCGCTTCTGAGAGAAGATGTGGGAGAGAGAGGAATGGTTAGGTTTCCATGGATGAAGCTTGGAGTTTTAGTGATCATTTGGTTACTCTTCTTCTCCATTAATCTTTTCCGCGGAAACAAATACGGTCAGGTATGATTATTTTT
>NW_010946781.1:0-248 GCF_000633955.1 Camelina sativa
TGTTTATACTGCAGTGGGATAGGTATTACAGAACAAGGCAAGTACCTACAATTGATGTTCGAACTCTGGATAAAAGAACAAGGCAAGTACCTGCAATTGATGTTCGAACCCAGCAAGTAAGCCTTTTTTTTACCTTTTATTTCTTTGGCTTGTAGTTAGAAGAACAAGGCAAGTACCTGTGTTGATTACTCGATTTGCTATTTTTTTTTTGGGGTTTATCTGTCAATTATCTATGGCATTGTTCAAAG
>NW_010946782.1:0-248 GCF_000633955.1 Camelina sativa
TTACTGATTTGTGTATAATCAAATCATCGATGTATCAAATTTATTTTCATGTAACTTATATTATATATCATAATCTAGATAAGGATCATGATGAGTATTTAAATTAAAGAATACGAGTTGATCCGTTCATTATTAATGGAATATTATTACCAGTATAATTACTGGTGACAAAAAACTATCATATGGCATAAATATCTCTATGTGTATTATTTATTTTTGAACGAAGAGACAAAGTAAAAAAAAAAAAA
>NW_010946783.1:0-248 GCF_000633955.1 Camelina sativa
CAGTTACCTGATCCGTTGATCTGTCAGATTCTTTCTCATCTTCCCACAAAAGAATCTGTTTCCACAAGCGTTCTATCCACCAGATGGAGGACGCTCTGGCTCACTATAAGCATACGCTTCTCTGTGGGTGATACTGTATCACTGATACAGGAATTCTGATTGATGCCCCTCGCCTAAGCTTTTTGAGCATCTCTGATAACTTATCAAAAAGCTTCAAAATAACCAGTATGGATTCCAATGTCAAGTTA
>NW_010946784.1:0-248 GCF_000633955.1 Camelina sativa
GATAGTTTACCGGTGGCTGCTGCTGTGGCAGAGACATAGTCCTTTGATGTTTTGGAAGCAATGCTTGAGGAAGCTTGCATGGAAGCCTTCAGTTTCTCGAAGAAAACCTTGAGTTCCGTCTTTGCGGAATACTTCTTCTCGAGTTGCGTTATGAATGACATTACTTCTTTGGAAGTCTCACTTTCAACTTGTTTCACTGATATGGTGGATGAGCTCTTAAATGAACTTTGGCTCGATGATTTGGATCG
>NW_010946785.1:0-248 GCF_000633955.1 Camelina sativa
TGAGCCTGATGCTGATGTGGGTTCTATTCCTATTCATAAATTTGAGTCTTATTATAGTGAGGATTTCTATCACGATACATTTTGTGAAAGAAGTGACAACATGATGATAAGATTCATCGACCGTATATCTAAGGTAGCTTTCAAAAGAAAAATCAAAACGATCTATTTTCATAACATGTCCAAATTTGACGGGGTTATAATAATTAAGTATTATCTCCGTTTCTTTGTGAATGAGTATAAGATCAAAG
>NW_010946786.1:0-248 GCF_000633955.1 Camelina sativa
TTCTTTCTTGTCCTGCTTAGTTTTTCACATAGGACAGCTTAAAAAGTTTTACTTCAGTTAAGAACATCAAACACATGCCAACATTTTGTCAATGAAATTAAGTCCAGTAAATGTAAATCCTCGATGAACACAAGACTGGTTGCATGTAAGATCAGATGAAGGAAACAATATTAACCTTTTGATCAGAGAGATCCAGTTGACTTGCAGCTGATACTGGTGCAACCAAAAACTGAGATTTTGTGACATCA
>NW_010946787.1:0-248 GCF_000633955.1 Camelina sativa
GGATGCGGTTACGAATTCCAGATGCAGTACGGATCAATTGGTTGGTCAGTAGGTGCTACTCTTGGCTATGCTCAAGCTATGCCAAACAAGCGTGTCATTGCTTGTATTGGAGATGGTAGTTTCCAGGTAACGGCGCAGGATGTATCTACAATGATACGGTGTGGGCAAAAGACCATAATCTTCCTAATCAACAACGGAGGCTACACAATTGAAGTGGAGATTCACGATGGTCCTTACAATGTCATAAA
>NW_010946788.1:0-248 GCF_000633955.1 Camelina sativa
ATTTCGAATAACAAGGGCAGACAAAGACTTGTTGGTGAAGCATGAGTACGATGTTCAGGTTGTTAGTTTAATAAGTAGGTTAAATATGTACACTACATACATATGTGTGTTTTCTAATTTGTAGTTCAATTTGTTTTGTTTTCAGGCTTGGTGTATGCTCTTGAATGACAAAGTTATATTTAGGATGCAGTGGCCTCAATATGCTGATCTGCAAGTCAATGGTATGTGAGTCCAGTTCATATGGGATG
>NW_010946789.1:0-248 GCF_000633955.1 Camelina sativa
AATTTGGGTCAGTTGGCTATTGGTGAAGCTTCCGCGGCTCGTCAGCGAGAGGAAGAGCTCAGGATCAAGCAGAGGCAAGCGGAGGAGCAGAGCAGGCTTAGTTTACGTGATTGCGTTTATGCGTTAAACGAAGAAGAGGATGATGAATTTGGCTCTGGCCCTGACAGCAGCGACGCTGGTAGTTCCGGAGGTGGATTGCTAGGTTTTGACTTGACTCCACTTTATAGAGCTTATCACATTCATCAGAC
>NW_010946790.1:0-248 GCF_000633955.1 Camelina sativa
ACCTATACTGGTAGTTATCTGGCCATGGAGGTGGGTACTTACCACATTTGCGTTTCCGTTGACAATAAACATATCCAACCTTGCCCCTTTGAAGTAAATGTGTACAGCTGTAAGTCCATTACTTTTCTTCTTTCACACCATGATTTGCATGTTTTTGAGATTCTGCCATGATTTCAGATGGATACTTTCCAAGAGCCTATAATGATCCAGTCAGTGTATGGGAAGATGAGTCAATATCTTTTAAACCA
>NW_010946791.1:0-248 GCF_000633955.1 Camelina sativa
CTTCATTTCAAGCTCTCTCTATATTCTCCACAAAGCTTTACAATAAGGTTATCAAAATGAAAATTTTGAAAGGCCTTGATTATCTGGCATATATATACGTACTAATTTTTGATCAACTGTCAAATTTTTGTTGCAAAATTATGCAAACACTTGGTCATGCCAAACAAGAGAACTCACATTCCAAACACATTGTGTGTCTAGGTGGCATCAAAAGAGGATGCATCTTTTACTTTTCTAGGAGAAAAATA
>NW_010946792.1:0-248 GCF_000633955.1 Camelina sativa
CCTTCAGCAAACGTTCAACCTCTTTGTTAACGATTTCAGCTCGCTCATGATCCAGCTTCCTTCGCTTCTACTTTACAGGTCGGAACGTAGGGTCCACATTCAGCTCGTGCGAGATAACTTCCGGACTGATGCCGGGCATCTCGTCTACGGACCACGCGAAGGTGACCATTCTTTCTTTCAGGAAGGTTATCAGACTGGCGTGGAGCTCGCTATCCAATCCCATTCCGATCTTGATTTCCTGATCCGGA
>NW_010946793.1:0-248 GCF_000633955.1 Camelina sativa
CCGAGTGCAAGGCCTGAGAGAACGGAGTAGCCAGTGATGTTGGCAAAGGCAATGGCTAGGGATCCACCAGCGAGCTCTAGTTCACCGATATGGCCGAGGAAGAGCATCGAGATGGCAGAGCGAGCGTAGACGATGAGGGCGGCAAGGATTGTCGGGAAGGCTAAGGAGAAGAGAGACTTCGCTTCTGTTTTAAGCTCAGTGATTGTCGGGAAAATGGGGGTAGTGTTTTGCTTTTCCAGATCTATCTT
>NW_010946794.1:0-248 GCF_000633955.1 Camelina sativa
TGCAACATTGAGGATATAAGGAGGGATACTACAGCCACTGGTCCGATAGCTATCTCTCTTGATGTCCCCATCAATGCATATATCAATGGTGGTACCACACTCGTATCTGTTAATTAATGTAACGTTCAATGTGATTTTTATTTAAAGAACAAAAATTCATAAAATTTTAATATGTAATACAAACTTACATAGCCCATATTGAGGATCAAGCTTTGCAAGAGTTGCATAACCAATGCTCTGCACACAAA
>NW_010946795.1:0-248 GCF_000633955.1 Camelina sativa
CCTTTGTAATCATGGTCTTTGCATAACCCATTAATCAAAGCGTTATACACACTCACAACAGGTTCAAATTTTCCTGCCAGCTCCCTACCTTCCTTCACCATACCAAACTCACACATCGATGAGATCACAGTAGTGTAGCTCACAGCATCAGGACAACACCCTTTATTCGACATCTCCACTAGCAACTTCTTCGCACCATCAACCTTATTGTTCTTACACAAAGCCTTAAGAAGAACATTATACGTGAA
>NW_010946796.1:0-248 GCF_000633955.1 Camelina sativa
CAGATATGCATGGTCCATAAACTTGGGTATGGAAACTGGGATGAGCTGAAGGCGGCGTTTCGGACATCCCCTGTGTTCAGGTTTGACTGGTTTGTAAAATCCCGCACAAGTCAGGAACTTGCTAGGAGATGTGACACACTGATCCGGTTGATTGAGAAAGAGAACCAAGAATATGATGAGAGGGAGAGGCAAGCCCGCAAAGAAAAGAAGCTTGCAAAGGTAAGGCTGGAAGGAACATCTGAAGTTCA
>NW_010946797.1:0-248 GCF_000633955.1 Camelina sativa
ATGAACCCGATCCCCCCATCGGGTAGCAGGGTCGGGTGGTCTTCAAAATAGTGTAGCCGCAGCGTGGAGAGGAAGTGAACCGCCTCCTCCTCATAAGCTTCGAGGTTGGTTCGCATCATCTGGCCTAGGTGGCACATGTCAAAAAGGAACTCGACATCTCTTGCGATTCCCAACTACTTCATCATCTTGCGGTGGGGGTAACGGGTTCCTACAAAGCTCATCTTGCGAAGGACTTTGAAGAGCTTAGC
>NW_010946798.1:0-248 GCF_000633955.1 Camelina sativa
AAGTCAAAGTCAGACGCTAGAACATGTTGGATTGTTTCTACCGAAACTGGTTTTTACACAGGGACAGCTTTATGTTGCCTTCTCTCAAGTCACAACCAGAAAATACTTAAAGGTATTAATTACAGATAAAGATGGGAAATGCCAGAATAAAACACTTAATGTTGTTTTCAAAGAGGTATTTGAGACTGTATAATTATGTTGTGTAGTTGGATAATTGTTTTGGATATTTAGACTTGAATTATATTTTT
>NW_010946799.1:0-248 GCF_000633955.1 Camelina sativa
TATATTCAGTGATGTGACTGGCTTGTGGTGGCTATTCCTCGATCATGCCACTTTTTTTTAGCATAGGGACAAACCAACTACCAGTTGTGTGCGTTGCGTTTAATATCCTTCTCTCATTTTTTGTATCTTCTTTAATCGAGAGTACTTGCTAAATATCACGTAGGAACATGTATTGTAAGATGAAACATTTATCTGCCTCTCTTGTTTGTTGAATCGTTTCATTCTATGCAAAAGTTTCAGGCTTATGA
>NW_010946800.1:0-248 GCF_000633955.1 Camelina sativa
AAAGAGGTTTTGAAGTTGATGGAGAGTAGAGGTTTGAAACCAGATGTGTACACATACACTGTCATCATTAGCGGTTATGCTAAAGGAGGGCTGATGAGCGAAGCTCAAGAGATTCTCGCAGAGGCGAAGAAGAAGCATAAGAAGCTTAGTCCTGTGACATATCACGCACTTATCCGAGGCTATTGCAAGATTGAAGAATATGACGAAGCTCTGGAACTTTTGAAAGAAATGGATCGTTTTGGGGTGCA
>NW_010946801.1:0-248 GCF_000633955.1 Camelina sativa
GAGCCAATTGATGCTGGTGGGTGACTCCAAATTTTTGAAGCAAAAGTCTGCCAAATCCCTGCGGAGTAAGGACAATTGAAGAAGAGGTGGTCATGAGTTTCCAAACCGTTTGAACAGAGCACACAAGCTGCAGGAACATTTAGTCCCCACACTCGCAACCTGTCCCTCGTAGGCAGTCTTCCTTTCATTACTAGCCAAAGGATAAAAGCAAATCTGGGAACTCCTTCTTTAAACCAGACCACTTTTTT
>NW_010946802.1:0-248 GCF_000633955.1 Camelina sativa
TCAATGTTTTCTCTCGGTTTTAGCCTGTTTTCTCGGTTTAAGCGTGTCTGGGAGAAAACGGGTTTCCGTGTTTTCTAAACCTTCCAAATTCATCCCGAGTTCCTACAATTAGTCATGCATTGGATTGTCACACATGCTCACCCTAGAAACAGTAAAAATGCTGTTTACTTGCTTCGAATCAATGTTTTCTTAGTTTTAGCTTGTTTCGGGACAAAATGGATATAAGTGGTGTTTAAACACTCCAAATT
>NW_010946803.1:0-248 GCF_000633955.1 Camelina sativa
AAATTATAGTTTTGAACTGTAATTTTGTATTTTTCAGTTGCAGGGTCAATATTAGCTTTATTTGTGGTGATGATTCTAGCATTCTTGTTATGGGAGAGAAGGAAAAAAAATGCTCTAAGAGATCAGAACCTTGATATGTTAGTAACGCTGAGACGGTATAGTTATAAGGAAATCAAGAAAATTACAAAAAGTTTTACAGAAGTTGTTGGAAGAGGAGGATTTGGAACTGTATATAAAGGGAAGTTACG
>NW_010946804.1:0-248 GCF_000633955.1 Camelina sativa
AAGAAAATAATATAGAATCCTAAACCAATAACATAATAGTTGAATTCATCAACAATCCACGATTCTTTTGTTTTGTTTGAATAACATAAAACTTTTAATGACTTGATCAAACTCTTAATCCAATAACACTAGATTTATGAAGATTTTGGATAACTTTTTACAAATCCACAACTAATAACACAAAATTTTAAAAGAGTCTTGAAAAATCTTGATTGAATAACAACATATTTTACATAACTTTTAAAGTC
>NW_010946805.1:0-248 GCF_000633955.1 Camelina sativa
TCAACACTGTGTCACTCTAGTTAGACAAAGAAAAACAGAAACAATCAGTAGACAACATTTCCATATAGGTAATAGTAAGATACTATAATTGTGCCACTTACAGTGATTTCTTGTGGCTAGCTCTACGGAGTGAGATATCTATCGTGCATAACTTGAATTTGTCCATAACTATTAAGCTGAAAAATGTTTCATTATCTTACCAACAGGTACTTCCCGGAGGGGATCAATATCTACTTCGACAACGTGGG
>NW_010946806.1:0-248 GCF_000633955.1 Camelina sativa
GAACGAGGCAAGACGTAACCCTTCTTCTTCTCAGATGGCTTCTCGAATGAGCCATAGATCGACTCAAGCTTCTCGAAAGCTGACTTGGTCCAAATCACAAACCTACCTAAGTGACCACCAGGAGCTAACTTCAACAAGTTAAGCCTCTCAACGTGACAAAGCTCAACACCAGGAAGATTCCTAAAAGCTTTCACAATCTTGGATCCTTCGGTTCCATACACAACAAGAGGACCTTTCCTAGAAATGTA
>NW_010946807.1:0-248 GCF_000633955.1 Camelina sativa
AGGAGGTGGTGATCGCAAGAGTTGGCCGGTAATGATGGTATTGATAGAGGGTGGTGACAAAGGTTAGATTTATAATTATTATATAATATATAATATATATTGTATGCGGTTAGAATAGTTAGTAGTTAAATTATAAAGTTTTTTTGTTATTCACTGCATTCCTTTAATAATTAACTAGGAAGGTATCAACGCGTAAGCGCGGTAATAAGATCTTAAGAAAAATGGTTTTGATACTTTAGTATATGCTG
>NW_010946808.1:0-248 GCF_000633955.1 Camelina sativa
GACGAGATATCGACAGGTCTTGACAGTTCAACAACGTACCAAATAGTCAAATGCCTTCAAGAGGTTGTTCGGTTCACGGACGCAACGGTTCTCATGTCCTTATTACAACCAGCTCCTGAAACGTTCGAACTTTTCGATGACATCATTCTATTGTCAGAGGGCCAGATCGTGTACCAAGGTCCACGTGATCATGTTCTTGCATTCTTCGAGACTTGCGGTTTCAAGTGTCCTGACCGCAAAGGCACTGC
>NW_010946809.1:0-248 GCF_000633955.1 Camelina sativa
TGATACTAGGATTTTTGTGTGTCCTAGTAGGTTCAATTAACCTTATGAAATTGTAGTAGTTAAGGTGTCAATCCAAATGGGATGTTGCTAACAATCAAGATGCAATCAAGAAATCACAAGTTAAGCCAATTTAAAGAGAGTGTTTGTCTAACAGTCCTAGAATGATGACAATTCAAAACGGAAATGAGTCACAGAACTATGAACGAGAATGCATGACAAGAAGCAAAAATGAATAAAAACATAAACGA
>NW_010946810.1:0-248 GCF_000633955.1 Camelina sativa
CAGTAAACAGCTATGTTACTCTTTCTAGGGAAATAATATGTAACAATCCAACATTTGACTAATTATAAGAGATCGGTTGAATTTGGAGTATTTAGACACTACTTATACCATTTTGTCCCGGAACACGCTAAAACAAAGAAAATATTGATTCTAAGCAGTAAACAGCTTTGTTACTGTTCCTAGGGTCAAAATGTTTAAAAATCCAATGCATTTGACTAATTGTTAGAGTTCGGGATGAATTTAGAGTG
>NW_010946811.1:0-248 GCF_000633955.1 Camelina sativa
TTCATGGACGAGATATCCACTGGTTTAGATAGCTCAACGACGTACCAGATTGTGAACTCCCTCAGAAACTATGTTCATATCTTCAATGGGACAGCTCTGATCTCTCTCCTTCAGCCTGCGCCAGAGACATTCAATCTCTTTGATGATATCATTCTCATTGCTGAAGGTGAGATCATCTACGAGGGCCCTCGTGATCACGTCGTGGAGTTCTTTGAGACCATGGGATTCAAATGTCCTCCAAGAAAAGG
>NW_010946812.1:0-248 GCF_000633955.1 Camelina sativa
ATAAAATGGGTATAAATGTTGTCTAAACACTCCAAATTCAACCCAAAGTCATATAAATTAGTCAAATGCACTGGATTGTTACATATTTGAACCCTAGAAACAGTAACAAAGCGGTTTATTGCTTCGAATCAATGTTCTCTCGGTTTTAGCCTTTTTGTGAAAAAATGGGTATAAGTCTTGTGTAAAAACTCCAAATTCAATCCAAACTCATATAATTAGTCAAATTCATTGGATTAATACATGTTTTG
>NW_010946813.1:0-248 GCF_000633955.1 Camelina sativa
AAAAAAAAACAAATACTTTTCTATATATTTTTTGTAGTTTAATATTTTGGTTTGGTCGTTTTTTCAATGATTGATGCTTCTGTTCGAAGAAGAATTATGTGGAAGTTTTTTTTTTTTGTAAATAATGACAATACATTGTTTGAATCGATTGTATCCATAGATTAAATTATTGAATTAGTTTTAGAGTTTTGCTTAAATATATATTACATTTACATGTAAGGATATGTAAAGGGACAAGAGTCTTTCCC
>NW_010946814.1:0-248 GCF_000633955.1 Camelina sativa
CAATCTCAGATCAGCGACAAGTATATCCTAGGAAGAGAGCTCGGTCGCGGCGAGTTCGGAATCACATATCTCTGTACAGACCGAGAGACTCGTGAAGCTTTAGCCTGCAAATCTATCTCCAAGAGAAAGCTCCGTACCGCCATCGACGTGGAAGACGTCCGCCGCGAGGTAACGATCATGTCGACTATTCCGGAACACCCCAACGTTGTGAAACTCAAGGCGACTTATGAGGACAACGAGAACGTTCA
>NW_010946815.1:0-248 GCF_000633955.1 Camelina sativa
TTGGAGCAGAAAAGCTGATTTTAGACCCAGGAGCACATGCTCCCGATCTCCGAGCATATGCTCCCAACTCTACCGTTTCATGACGACACGTGGCAAGCATCTAGGCGCCGATTCCCTGCCTAATTCCCCTTATTTTAGGCGATCCTTTGTGAGAGAAAGAGGGCTGCGATCGTTTTTTAATAGGGAGATTTGAATTTGGAATCTTTCCTTGTTTTTCTCTACTTGTATGCTATTTAACCTAGGGTTTT
>NW_010946816.1:0-248 GCF_000633955.1 Camelina sativa
CCTCCACGGTTACCATTCATCGGAAACATTCATCTTGTCGGAAAGCACCCACATCGCTCATTCGCAGATCTCTCAAAAAAATATGGACCAGTCATGAGTCTTAAGCTTGGATTTTTAAACTCAGTGGTCATAGCTTCACGGGACGCTGCGAGAGAAGTACTAAGAACACATGATCAAATCTTGTCTGGCCGGTACGTAAATGCAGCGGTACAATCCAACAACCATCATGACTTCTCCGTTGCCTGGGT
>NW_010946817.1:0-248 GCF_000633955.1 Camelina sativa
TGCATGGATCGTTGGTAAAGTCCCAATCTCTTTTCTTCATCTTCTTTCCTATCTCTTTCAATAGAGCTACTGCCCATTCTCAACCATTAATTATCATCATCATCCATGCACCAAAATATGAATCAGATTATAGTCAAAAAGAGGCCAACAATAAATATATCGTATATGACGTTGTAAGAAAAAACTAATAAAAATAGTAGCACCTTCATCACCGTGGAGCTTCATGGTGTTACAAGATTCAAAAATCC
>NW_010946818.1:0-248 GCF_000633955.1 Camelina sativa
GGAAATGGTGAGGATTTCATCAATGAAGTCGCAAGCATGAGCCAAACGTCTCATGTAAACATCGTTTCTCTTCTTGGTTTCTGCTATGAAGGGTCTAAAAGAGCGATTGTGTATGAGTTTTTGGAGAATGGGTCTCTCGATCAGTTCATCATTAGAAATAAGTCACTGGCTCGAGATGTTAGAACATTATATCGAATTGCGTTGGGCATTGCTCGAGGTCTGGAATACTTACATTATGGCTGCAAAAC
>NW_010946819.1:0-248 GCF_000633955.1 Camelina sativa
AAGAGGCAGGCGAAATCAAGAGAAGCAGCGGTGAAGAAAGCAAAAGCTAATCAGAGATGGAAAGCTGCTAGAGAGGCTACCAAAAAGCATGTCAGTGAGATCCGTGCACAAATAAATCGGACATTTTCAGGTAAAAAGTCCAATCATGATGGAGATACCCACATGATGTTGGGTCGTGGGGACTCTTCTGAGATAGATGAAGATATAGACATGTCAAAATATTCAAGTCCTGCGAGTTCCTCTGCTGC
>NW_010946820.1:0-248 GCF_000633955.1 Camelina sativa
CTCCTCATTTCCAGCGGAATCCTCCTCTTCCTCCTTGGCGTAAGCGTCACCGCAGCCGTGCTCGGTTTCATCGTGTTTCTTCCATTGATCGTCATCTCGAGTCCCATCTGGATTCCCGTTTTTGTCCTCGTTGGCGGGTTCTTAACGGTCTCGGGATTTCTTGTCGGAACGGTGGCGGTAGTGTCGTGGACGTACCGCTATTTCCGAGGAATGCACCCGGTTGGATCAAACCAGATGGATTATGCACG
>NW_010946821.1:0-248 GCF_000633955.1 Camelina sativa
TTTATGATTCTCATTGGAATGACCATTAGTCAAGTTACTGACTTTACCCTTAATACCATCTCCATCATCCTTCTTCGTACCACCTTCACCAACCCTTTTGTTCCCTCCTTCAAGCCCAGCTTTCAAGACCTGCCCTTGCTTCTTAACACTACCAGTCACAGGCTTCCCCACTTGCTTAGTCTTCCTCAATTCCTCAGCCCTGGCTTCAGCCTCCATCCTAAGCTGCCTAAAAGTCTCATCGAAATCAT
>NW_010946822.1:0-248 GCF_000633955.1 Camelina sativa
AAAACGTTTCAACAAGCCATGGCTTCTGAGAAATGGACTGGTGCTGCGAATGCGGAGCTTACGGCTATGAAACAGAATCATACTTGGGACGTCGTTTCTCTTCCCCCTGGTAAGAATGTAGTTGGTTGTAAGTGGGTTTGGACTATTAAGTACCATTCTGATGGCTCTGTTGAGCGTTATAAAGCGCGTTTGGTAGCGAAGGGCTACACACAGGTCGAAGGTGTTGATTATATTGAGACGTTTTCCCC
>NW_010946823.1:0-248 GCF_000633955.1 Camelina sativa
AATTTTTTTTTTTTTTTTTTTTTTGACTAAGAAACTGCAGAGGAGACACCCACACATCTCGATGCACAGATACTATCACTCCTCATTAGACATGCAGACCGTTTAACCGGAGTTGCTCCTGCTTTGTCTACTTTTGTTGTCTTCTGTGACGATAACCCAGTTGCTGTGTTTGGAGTCTGTGGAGGTGTAACCACCACTAATGACGAAGACGTTTGGGTATGAACCGAATCAGAACCTTCGTCTTCTGA
>NW_010946824.1:0-248 GCF_000633955.1 Camelina sativa
ACAATATTACAAATTTATTTTCCACAGATTTTATCGATAGACCATAACGTTAACCAAAAATAGATTACAAAATTGATTGATTACAAGTTAAATGGGTTACAAGATAGATTACAAAATAAAATATAATCAGTGTTATAACACGGATACTTATCTAGAACTATTAACAATATAAAACTTACAAAATATGGTTTTTTCAAGCCTTTATATTTAGCATATGATTTTATTGCATAATATTTTATCCAAAAAAA
>NW_010946825.1:0-248 GCF_000633955.1 Camelina sativa
TTCCTAGGCTTTGTTGTGAGTGCAGATGGAATCAAGGTTGATGAGGATAAAGTCAAGGCAATTAGAGATTGGCCGAGTCCTACCAATGTGAGCGAGGTGAGGAGTTTTCATGGCCTAGCAGGGTTCTACCGACGGTTTGTCAAGGACTTCAGCACTATTGCCGCACCACTCACAGAAGTGATCAAGAAAGACGTTGGTTTTAAATGGGAAGCTGCACAGGAAAATGCCTTCCAGGCCTTGAAAGAGAA
>NW_010946826.1:0-248 GCF_000633955.1 Camelina sativa
GGTGATAACAAAGCCTTGAAGCCATGTTCATCAACCACAGAGAAGAAAAAATCAAACAAAGATCGAAACCTAATCATCTACATACTAGTTCCAATCATCGGAGCAATCATCATCCTCTCCGTCTGCGCCGGAGTCTTCATCTGTTTCCGTAAACGAAACAAACAAATCGAAGAACACACAGATTCAGAATCAGGAGGCGAGACACTATCAATCTTCAGCTTCGACGGCAAAGTCAGATACCAAGAGAT
>NW_010946827.1:0-248 GCF_000633955.1 Camelina sativa
AATCCATGAATTTGCAGGTAAAGCAACATGTGTTAAGTTTGGACCCGACTCCAAATACATAGCAGTCGCTTCAATGGACCGTAATCTCAGGATATTTGGTTTACCTGGCGATGACAATACCGAAGATTCTGCACAAGATTCATGAAGAGATTTTTTAGTCCCATCATCAAGAGTAGCTAAATCCTCAATCTTTCGATTTTTGTTGTATCTTTACAGTTCTGTTTGGTAGCTTTTTGATGGTCCTTTCA
>NW_010946828.1:0-248 GCF_000633955.1 Camelina sativa
TAATCTTGGTGGATGAACTTCAAGGAAATTATCCTCCCCGATACGGATAGTCTTACCATCCCCCACAATGTATCTAGAACCTTTTTTAATAAGATCTAGACCGATTAAAATAGACGACCATCCGTAGGACTGTTTCTTTCTTTGTTTAGCATCGAGTATAGACTCATCACGATAGTATCTGTTTTTCATCACTTTCGCAAAAAGAGAATTAGGGTATTGTATTAACCTCCATGCTTGTTTTGCCAAAA
>NW_010946829.1:0-248 GCF_000633955.1 Camelina sativa
CCATAGGTAATAATTTTGGTGGACTAATTGAGTCTTTTTTACTTAATTTTATATATGTATAGACCAAGAAAACAATATATATAGATCTATAAATTCGTACGTAAGCTTTATAGGGGATTCTTTTTTTTTTGTTTTTTGGTAAGAATTTATAGGGTATTTTGATTGATACTATAATGCATAGTTATTTAATAAGGTGAGAAAAGTAGTTCGGATGGGGAAAAAAACAAACAAAAGAGATGTTGTTTCTC
>NW_010946830.1:0-248 GCF_000633955.1 Camelina sativa
ACAATATTTATCTGGCTCATGAAAAATATATTAATCAGATACTTCATTAAAGTAGCAATGATCAATAAAATTTGAAATAAAAATAAGGTTTGTTTACCATTGTAGAAATATTTGGATCTTGAAATGAATTCATAATGATGTTTTGGTTGGACAAGTATTGCTGATCTGATTGTATGTTTGGTAAGTTTCCTTGTACATACACATTTGAATGGCAAACCAATTGTTGTTGTTGCTGCTTCCGAGAAATT
>NW_010946831.1:0-248 GCF_000633955.1 Camelina sativa
AGGATAACAAATACGTATCTTAGGTTACTGACCTTGATTTCTCAGAGAACTTCTCTTGGAGCTCTTGCTTATCCTTGGTCAAGTTTTCTACCTCTTGCTCCATCATCTGACACCTCTTACCCATCTTCTGGTATGCTGTATGCACCTGCTCCATTTTCTCGCTAAACTTTGCTTGCATACCTTCACATTTCTGACGACACTGTGCGACAACTCTATTCATCGTGTACTGCATCTCTAAGTCCCTTTGG
>NW_010946832.1:0-248 GCF_000633955.1 Camelina sativa
CAGTAAAAAACAGCCCACTTATTAAAATTGAATCTTTTTTCAGCCTATTAAGCAAAGCGAAACAAGTATTATAAGGAAAAAAAGAGTTCATCTAGAGGAGACGACATATATACAAGATCAGTTTTCTATCAAGAAAATGATTGACAACAAAACGAGTACTACAGAATTATAATTATGCCCCAGGTCAATGTTGGTCAATCAAGATGTCTTTCTCTAATACCAACTGTCTCCAACATCAAGTAATGTCA
>NW_010946833.1:0-248 GCF_000633955.1 Camelina sativa
GAACCAATAGAAACGGCGAATCATACACTACTCAGCTTGACTTTTTAAATAATCCTCTTTAACAAATTCAGAGTATTCAAGCTTGGTGGCGCCGAGGATTTCGTTTTGTTTTTGTTTATTCACTAAGTTACTCTGTTTCGGTTGTATAAATAAACTCCCCCGTTCGTTGATTTATTTTCATCAAACATAAAGATCTCTCTACTACTACTCTAATACATCTCTAACAACACCAAAAACAGCATTTAACA
>NW_010946834.1:0-248 GCF_000633955.1 Camelina sativa
CTCCCTTTGAAGCCAACACGAAAACCGTGTTCATAAGTCGTTGACTGACTTCCATCTCTCCTTTGTCTAAGTACAGCGACTGGAAGATTATCAAGAATCCTGTACAACAATTCGGGTTAAGGTTTGCGGAGTAATAAAAAAAGTCTAGGAGACAGCAATGCAAAGAACAAGAAAGTTATATCTACTACTTACATATTGGCCCGGTATTCATCATCAATCTTTTCCTTGAAATTTTTTGTGGACTCAGC
>NW_010946835.1:0-248 GCF_000633955.1 Camelina sativa
GGATACTTGCAAGTGACAAGATTTAGTGTGGTGCCAAGTCCTCCTCCAATATCAACTAAAGTATTTACATCTTTAAATCCATTGTAAACTTCTAAAATCTTCTTCATGATCATGCTAGAAGTTTCTGACATTGCCTGGTTATACATACCAGCGAATTGTTCGTCCAACCCAATGTATTCGAAGAGTTTCTTCATGCCATGGGCAGAGCTGAATGCATCTTTTTCTTCTTGAATCATATCCTTTAGATG
>NW_010946836.1:0-248 GCF_000633955.1 Camelina sativa
ATGTCCTCAAGATAATCTCTGATAATGTTTGTTTTCTGCAAATAAGACCAGTGTTATGAATTATTCGATGAAAAAAATTGTCCAAGGCTGCAAAATATTTGAGGAAGAAATATTGTAATACATTGTTGTACCTGTAGAAATAAACCCATTGAATTAGAAATCGCCTCCCAATCTGGTGTCAAAACCTCTGAGCCTCCAGCAAGGAAGAGTTTCGACAGACCTAAACCCACAAGCCCAGCAACATAGTG
>NW_010946837.1:0-248 GCF_000633955.1 Camelina sativa
ACATCGCAAGCCACTAAAATCGGTGTGACTAGTCCTCCAATGGAGATCTCTCCGCCTCTTTCTCTTCTCTTCATATTCCATGACTTGAGGTAGAGGAACTGATCGAGCAGCACAAAAGACCATGCTAGTATCCGCAACATCTCCAATTAGCGGTGTACCATCCCTAGAATTGTCCAAAACTCCACACAATGCAATGTCCAACAGCTGGAGCTTGTGATCATTCACATTCCCAGTCTCCTTTCTAGCAA
>NW_010946838.1:0-248 GCF_000633955.1 Camelina sativa
AACAACATCAAGTGTTCCAGCCTCAGTTGTGTCCCCCACTAGGGTTTTAGACTAACCAAGGCCAAGAACAAGACTTAAGAGCAATGATACAACAATTGTTGATTGGGCAAACACAAGGAAAGATTGAGGCCACCAACAGATTTGATGAGTTGAACAGGAGGATATCAGATGTTTACAGTGACCTCCATGCCAAGTTTGGTGCACTTACTTGCAGGATTGTGACTATGGAGAATCAACTAGCTAATGCC
>NW_010946839.1:0-248 GCF_000633955.1 Camelina sativa
ACGATGGATAAGAACCTATAGAACCAGTAAGCCTCTTTTTTGTGCTGGATGAACCTAGGTTGCGCCGAAGGCCGCGATGATGAGGAGGAGACGCTGCTGCATCTGGTTGCCACGGAGAGTCTGGGTGTGGTGGTGGTGGTGCGCGAGACGGAGAGTAAGGTCGGGCGAGGAATGGATCTGGAACCGGGGAAAGCTGAACCTTTGGGGAAGGTAATGGCCCCGTTGAGCATAGAAGAAGCCATGGATGA